>NW_026975179.1:0-140580 GCF_030014295.1 Loxodonta africana | reverse complement strand
AGATAGTATTGGGGGAAGTCACAGTGTTCTTTTCTCTCCCTGAGATACGCACAATCTGATGTTGCCTCCGAGCTCCGTTCTCGGCAAAGAACTGAAACGGACATGGGGTCCTGTGGGGAAGCCCTCGGCTTTGCTCGGGTTTCTCTGCGCAGTGTGTTTTCCCTGGGCCTCAGCGTACCCCCACTATCTCGTCAGGGCAACACTGCCTGGGACTTGCTCTGCCAGAGAGCGAGCTGCCTGCGTCGTCCTTTGGGCTGGGAAACCTTGCTTTGGCCAGTGCCAATGCACCGAATTCAGGCCGAAAGAAAAGAGACGAGGAAAAGGCCTTCTCTCCCCGGCTGCTTTCCCAGTCTCTTCCTAGAAGCGAAAGCTCTGTCGTTGCTCCCCCTGGAAGGAGAGCTGCACCGCGATGTAGTTTTTCAGAAGAAGCCTTGCGTTTGCGGGAGCAAACGGGGACTGCACTGCGGGGCAAGGGGGAAGGAAGGGAAGCTTCTCGCCCTCTGCCTGCCTTTGCTCAGAGGGGCTGGGTGAAGTCAGGGAGTTCTCCCTTTCACGCGAGAAACGTGCGGGCTGCTGGTTGCTGTGCGGCTCTCTTCTTTGGAAAGAGTCTGCACTTGCACACTTGTGCACGTGGAAAAGGCAGCGGGGTCTGCCGAGATTTTGTCCCCAGGCGCTTTGCTCTCCTGGCTAAAGCGAGCCTTCACAACAGCTCAACGCTAACACTGCATACGCGTTCCCCTTGCAGAACGGGGGGCTCTCCCTGGGCCAAAGCGAGCCTTCACAATAGCTGAACGCTAACACCGAATACGTGTTCTCGTTGGAGAACGGGGCTGCCGCCAGGCAGGTTCTCGGGGGGAAAACGGCCCTTCGCGAAGAGCCGTTTCGCCGAGCTCCTGCGGGAAAGCGAAAGCAAAGGGACGCTTTATCTTTTTTTTCTTTTTTCTTTCTTTCACTGCTTTCGTCAGAGGAACGGGGGAAGTCACAGTGTTCTTTCTCTCCCTGAGATACGCACAATCTGATGTTTGCCTCCGAGCTCCGTTCTCGGCAAAGAACTGAAACGGGACCCATGGGTTCCTGTGGGAAGCCCTCGGCTTTGCTCGGGTTCTCTGCGCAGTGTGTTTTCCCTGGGCGCTCAGCGTACCCACACATCTCGTCAGGGCAACACTGCCTGGGACTTGCTCTGCCAGGAGCGAGCTGCCGCGTCGTCTCTTGGGCTGGGGAAACCTTGGCTTTGGCCGAGTGCCATGCACCGAATTCAGGCCGAAAGAAAAGAGACGAGGGAAAAAGGCCTTCTCTCCCCGGCTGCTTTCTCCAGTCTCTTCCTAGAAGCTAAAGCTCTGTCGTGCTCCCCTGGAAGGAGAGCTGGCACCGCGATGTAGTTTTTCAGAAGAAGCCTTGCGTTTGCGGAGCAAACGGGGACTGCACTGCGGGGCAAGGGGAAGGAAGGAAGCTTCTCGCCCTCTGCTGCCTTTGCTCAGAGGGCTGGGTGAAGATCAGGGAGTTCTCCCTTTCACCGAGAAACGTGCGGGCTGCTGTTGCCTGTGCGCTCTCTTCTTTGGAAAAGAGTCTGCACTTGCACACTTTGCACCGTGGAAAGGCAGCGGGGTCTGCCGAGATTTTGTCCCCCAGGCGGCTTTGCCTCTCCCTGGGCTAAAGCGAGCCTTCACAACAGCTCAACGCTAACACTGCATACGCGTTCCCTTGCAGAAAGGGGCTCTCCCTGGGCCAAAGCGAGCCTTCACAATAGCTGAACGCTAACACTGATACGTGTTCTCGTATGGAGAACGGGGGGCTGCCGCCAGCAGTTCCTGGGGGAAAACGGCCCTTCGCGAAGAGCCGTTTCGCCGAGCTCCCTGCGGGAAAGCGAAAGCAAAGGACGCTTTTCTCCTTCTCACTGCTTTCGTCCGAGGAACGGGGGAAGTCACAGTGTTTCTTTCTCTCCCTGAGATACGCACAATCTGATGTTGCCTCCGAGCTCCGTTCTCCGGCTAAGAACTGAAAACGGACATGGGTTCCTGTGGGGAAAGCCCTCGCTTTGCTCGGGTTTCTCTGCGCAGGTGTGTTTTCCCTGGGCCTCAGCGTACCCACACTATCTCGTCAGGGCAAACCACTGCTGGGACTTGCTCTGCCAGGAGCGAGCTGCCGCGTCGTCCTTTGGGCTGGAAACCTTGCTTTGGCCAGTGCCAATGCACCGAATTCAGGCCGAAAGAAAAGAGACGAGGAAAAGGCCTTCTCTCCCCGGCTGCTTTCCCAGTCTCTTCCTAGAAGCGAAAGCTCTGTCGTTGCTCCCCTGGAAGGAGAGCTGCACCGCGATGTAGTTTTTCAGAAGAAGCTTGCGTTTGCGAGAGGCAAACGGGGACTGCACTGGCGGGGGCCAGGGGGAAGGAAGGGAAGCTTCTAGCCCTCTGCCTGCCTTTGCTCAGAGGGGCTGGGTGAAGTCAGGGAGTTTCTCCTTTCACCGAGAAACGTGCGGCTGCTGTTGCCTGTGCGCATCCTTCTTTGGAAAGAGAGTCTGCACTTGGCACACTTTGACACCGTGGAAAGGCAGCGGGGTCTGCCGAGATTTTGTCCCCAGGCGCTTTGCTCCCCCTGGGCTAAAGCGAGCCTTCACAACAGCTCAACGCTAACACTGCATACGCGTTCCCCTTGGCAGAACGGGGGCTCTCCCTGGGCCAAAGCGAGCCTTCACAATAGCTGAACGCTAACACTGAATACGTGTTGCTCGTTGGAGAACGGGGCTGCCGCCAGGCAGTTCTCGGGGGAAAACGGCCCTTCGCGAAGAGCCGTTTCGCCGAGCTCCCTGCGGGAAAGCGAAAGCAAAGGACGCTTTTCTCCTTCTCACTGCTTTCGTCAGAGGAACGGGGGAAGTCACAGTGTTCTTTCTCTCCCTGAGATACGCACAATCTGATGTTGCCTCCGAGCTCCGTTCTCGGCAAAGAACTGAAACGGACATGGGTTCCTGTGGGAAGCCCTCGCTTTAGCTCGGGTTTCTCTGCGCAGTGTGTTTTCCCTGGGCCTCAGCGTACCCCCACTATCTCGTCAGGTGCAACACTGCTGGGACTTGCTCTGCCAAGAGCGAGCTGCCGCGTCGTTCCTTTGGGCTGGGAAACTTGCTTGGGCCAGTGCCAATGCACCGAATCAGGCCGAAAGAAAGAGACGAGAAAAGGCCCTTCTCTCCCCCGGCTGCTTTCCCAGTCTCTTCCTAGAAGCGAAAGCTCTGTCGTTGCTCCCCTGGAAGGAGAGCTGCACCGCGATGTAGTTTTTCAGAAGAAGGCCTTGCGTTTGCGGGAAGCAAACGGGGACTGCACTGCGGGGCAAGGGGAAGGAAGGGAAGCTTCTCGCCCTCTGCCTGCCTTTGCTCAGAGGGCTGGGTGAAGTCAGGGGAGTTCTCCCTTTCACCGAGAAACGTGCGGGCTGCTGTTGCCTGTGCGCTCTCTTCTTTGGAAAAGAGTCTGCACTTGCACACTTTGCACCGTGGAAAGGCAGCGGGTCTGCCGAGATTTTGTCCCCAGGCGCTTTGCTCTCCCTGGGCTAAAGCGAGCCTTCACAACAGCTCAACGCTAACACTGCATACGCGTTCCCCCTTGCAGAACGGGGCTCTCCCTGGGCCAAAGCGAGCCTTCACAATACTGAACGCTAACACTGAATACGTGTTCTCGTTGGAGAACGGGCTGCCGC
The DNA here is from genome assembly GCF_030014295.1 of Loxodonta africana. Classification (NCBI taxonomy): domain Eukaryota; kingdom Metazoa; phylum Chordata; class Mammalia; order Proboscidea; family Elephantidae; genus Loxodonta; species Loxodonta africana. The sequence goes on along the minus strand of NW_026975179.1, from coordinate 136,902 downwards.
CAGGCAGTTCTCGGGGAAAACGGCCCTTCGCGCAAGAGCCGTTTCGCCGAGCTCCCTGCGGGAAGCGAAAGGCAAAGGACGCTTTTCTCCTTCTCACTGCTTTCGTCAAGGAACGGAGGGAGTCACCAGTGTTCTTTCTCTCCCTGAGATAGCGCACAATCTGATGTTGCCTCCGAGCTCCGTTCTCGGCAAAAGAACTGAAACGGACATGGGTTCCTGTGGGGAAGCCCTCGCTTTGCTCGGTTTCTCTGCGCAGTGTGTTTTCCCTGAGGCCTCAGCGTACCCACACTATCTCGTCAGGGCAACACTGCCTGGGACTTGCTCTGCAGAGCGAGCTGCCGCGTCGTCCTTTGGGCTGGGAAACCTTGCTTTGGCCAGTGCCAATGCACCGAATTCAGGCCGAAAGAAAAGAGACCGAGGAAAAGGCCTTCTCTCCCCGGCTGCTTTCCCAGTCTCTTCCTAGAAGCTAAAGCTCTGTCGTTGCTCCCTGGAGGAGAGCTGCACCGCGATGTAGTTTTTCAGAAGAAGCCTTGCGTTTGCGGGAGCCAAACGGGGACTGCACTGCGGGGCAAGGGGAAGGAAGGGAAGCTTCTCGCCCTCATGCCTGCCTTTGCTCAGAGGGCTGGGTGAAGTCAGGGAGTTCTCCCTTTCACCGAGAAACGTGCGGGCTGCTGTTGCCTGTGCGCTCTCTTCTTTGGAAAAGAGTCTGCACTTGCACACTTTGCACCGTGGAAAGGCAGCGGGGTCTGCCGGATTTTGGTCCCCAGGCGCTTTGCTCTCCCTGGCTAAAGCGAGGCCTTCACAACACGTCAACGCTAACACTGCATACGCGTTCCCCTTGCAGAAAGGGGCTCTCCTGGGCCAAAGCGAGCCTTCACATAGCTGAACGCTAACACTGAATACGTGTTCTCGTTGGAGAACGGGGCTGCCGCCAGGCAGTTCTCGGGGGAAAACGGCCCTTCGCGAAGAGCCGTTTCGGCCGAGCTCCCTGCGGGAAAGCGAAAGCAAAGGGACGCTTTTCCTCCTTCTCACTGCTTTCGTCCGAGGAACGGGGGAAGTCACAGTGTTCTTTTCTCTCCCTGAGATACGCACAATCTGATGTTGCCTCCGAGCTCCGTTCTCGGCAAAGAACTGAAACTGGACATGGGTTCCTGTGGGGAAGCCCCTCGGCTTTGCTCGGGTTTCTCTGCGCAGTGTGTTTTCCCTGGGCCTCAGCGTACCCCACACTATCTCGTCAGGGCAACACTGCCTGGGACTTGCTCTGCCAGGAGCGAGCTGCCGCGTCGTCCTTTGGGCTGGGAAACCTTGCTTTGGCCAGTGCCAATGCACCGAATTCCAGGCCGAAAGAAAGAGACGAGGAAAAGGCCTTCTCTCCCCGGCTGCTTTCCCAGTCTCTTCCTAGAAGCGAAAGCTCTGTCGTTGCTCCCCTGGAAGGAGAGCTGCACCGCGATGTAGTTTTTCAGAAGAAGCCTTGCGTTTGCGAGAGCAAACGGGGACTGCAACTGCGGGGCAAGGGGAAGGAAGGGAAGCTTCTCGCCCTCTGCCTGCCTTTGCTCAGAGGGCAGGGTGAAGTCAGGGAGTTCTCCCTTTCACCGAGAAACGTGCGGGCTGCTGTTGCCTGTGCGCTCTCTTCTTTGGAAAAGAGTCTGCACTTGCACACTTTGCACCGTGGAAAGGCAGCGGGGTCTGCCGAGATTTTGTCCCCAGGCGCTTTGCTCTCCCGTGGGCTAAAGCGAGCCTTCACAACAGCTCAACGCTAAACACTGCATACGCGTTCCCCTTGCAGAACGGGGCTCTCCCTGGGCAAAGCGAGACTTCACAATAGCTGAACGCTAACACTGAATACGTGTTCTTGTTGGAGAACGGGGCTGCCGCCAGGCAGTTCTCCGGGGAAAACGCCCTTCGCGAAGAGCCGTTTCGCCGAGCTCCCTGCGGGAAAGCGAAAGCAAAGGACGCTTTTCTCCTTTTCACTGCTTTCGTCAGAGGAACGGGGGAAGTCACAGTGTTCTTTCTCTCCCTGAGATACGCACAATCTGATGTTGCCTCCGAGCTCCGTTCTCGGCAAAGAACTGAAACGGACATGGGTTCCTGTGGGGGAAGCCCTCGGCTTTGCTCGGGTTTCTCTGCGCAGTGTGTTTTCCCTGGGCCTCAGCGTACCCACACTATCTCGTCAGGGCAACACTGCTGGGACTTGCTCTGCCAGGAGCGAGCTGCCGCGTCGTCCCTTTGGGCTGGGAAACCTTGCTTTGGCCAGTGCCAATGCACCGAATTCAGGCCGAAAGAAAAGAGACGAGGAAAAGGCCTTCTCTCCCCGGCTGCTTTCCCCAGTCTCTTCCTAGAAGCTAAAGCTCTGTCGTTGCTCCCCTGGAAGGAGAGCTGCACCGCGATGTAGTTTTTCAGAAGAAGCCTTGCGTTTGCGAGAGCAAACGGGGACTGCACTGCGGGGCAAGGGGAAGGAAGGGAAGCTTCTCGCCCTCTGCCTGCCTTTGCTCAGAGGGCCTGGGTGAAGTCAGGGAGTTCTCCCTTTCACCGAGAAACGTGCGGGCTGCTGTTGCCTGTGCGCTCTCTTCTTTGGGAAAAGAGTCTGCACTTGCCACACTTTGCACCGTGGAAAGGCAGCGGGTCTGCCGAGATTTTGTCCCCAAGGCGCTTTGCTCTCCCTGGGCTAAAGCGAGCCTTCACAACAGCTCAACGCTAACACTGCATAACGCGTTCCCCTTGCAGAACGGGGCTCTCCCTGCGGCCAAAGCGAGCCTTCACAATAGCTGAACGCTAACACTGAATACGTGTTCTCGTTGGAGAACGGGGCTGCCGCCAGGCAGTTGCTCGGGGGAAAACGGCCCTTCGCGAAGAGCCGTTTCGCCGAGCTCCCTGCGGGAAAGCGAAAGCAAAGGACGCTTTTCTCCTTCTCACTGCTTTCGTCATGAGGAACGGGGGAAGTCACAGTGTTCTTTCTCTCCCTGAGATACGCACAATCTGATGTTGCCTCCGAGCTCCGTTCTCGGCAAAGAACTGAAACGGACATGGGTTCCTGTGGGGAAGCCCTCGGCTTTGCTCGGGTTTCTCTGCGCAGTGTGTTTTCCCTGGGCCTCAGCGTACCCACACTATCTCGTCAGGGCAACACTGCCTGGGACTTGCTCTGCCAGGAGCGAGCTGCCGCGTCGTCCTTTGGGCTGGGAAACCTTGCTTTGGCCAGTGCCATGCCACCGAATTCAGGCCGAAAGAAAAGAGACGAGGAAAAGGCCTTCTCTCCCCGGCTGCTTTCCCAGTCTCTTCCTAGAAGCGAAAGCTCTGTCGTTGCTCCCCTGGAAGGAGAGCTGCACCGCGATGTAGTTTTTCAGAAGAAGCCTTGCGTTTGCGGGAGCAAACGGGGACTGCACTGCGGGGCAAGGGGAAGGAAGGGAAGCTTCTCGCCCTCTGCCTGGCCTTTGCTCAGAGGGCTGGGTGAAGTCAGGGAGTTCTCCCTTTCACCGAGAAACGTGCGGGCTGCCTGTTGCCTGTGCGCTCTCTTCTTTGGAAAAGAGTCTGCACTTGCACACTTTGCACCGTGGAAAGGCAGCGGGGTCTGCCGAGATTTGTCCCCAGGCGCTTTGCTCTCCCTGGGCTAAAGCGAGCCTTCACAACAGCTCAACGCTAACACTGCATACGCGTTCCCCTTGCAGAACGGGGCTCTCCCTGGGCCAAAGCGAGCCTTCACAATAGCTGAACGCTAACACTGAATACGTGTTCTCGTTGGAGAACGGGGCTGCCGCCAGGCAGTTCTCGGGGAAACGGCCCTTCGCGAAGAGCCGTTTCGCCGAGCTCCCTGCGGGAAAGCGAAAGCAAAGGACGCTTTTCTCCTTCTCACTGCTTTCGTCAGAGGAACGGGGGAAGTCACAGTGTTCCTTTCTCTCCCTGAGATACGCACAATCTGATGTTGCCTCCGAGCTCCGTTCTCGGCAAAGAACTGAAACGGACAAGGGTTCCTGTGGGGAAGCCCTCGGCTTGCTCGGGTTTCTCTGCGCAGTGTGTTTTCCCTGGGCCTCAGCGTACCCCCACTATCTCGTCAGGGCAACACTGCCTGGGACTTGCTCTGCCAGGAGCGAGCTGCCGCGACGTCCTTGGGCTGGGAAACCTTGCTTTGGCCAGTGCCAATGCACCGAATTCAGGCCGAAAGAAAGAGACGAGGAAAAGGCCTTCTCTCCCCGGCTGCTTTCCCAGTCTCTTCCTAGAAGCTAAAGCTCTGTCGTTGCTCCCCTGGAAGGAGAGCTGCACCGCGATGTAGTTTTTCAGAAGAAGCCTTGCGTTTGCGGGAGCAAACGGGGACTGCACTGCGGGGCAAGGGGAAGGAAGGGAAGCTTCTCGCCCTCCTGCCTGCCTTTGCTCAGAGGGCTGGGTGAAGTCAGGGAGTTCTCCCTTTCACCGAGAAACGTGCGGGCTGCTGTTGCCTGTGCGCTCTCTTCTTTGGAAAAGAGTCTGCACTTGCACACTTTGCACCGTGGAAAGGCAGCGGGGTCGCCGAGATTTTGTCCCCAGGCGCTTTGCTCTCCCTGGGCAAAGCGAGCCTTCACAACAGCTCAACGCTAACACTGCATACGCGTTCCGCCTTGCAGAACGGGGCTCTCCCTGGGCCAAAGCGAGCCTTCACAATAGCTGAACGCTAACACTGAATACGTGTTCTCGTTGGAGAACGGGGCTTGCCGCCAGGCAGTCTCGGGGAAAAACGGCCCTTCGCGAAGAGCCGTTTCGCCGAGCTCCCTGCGGGAAAGCGAAAGCAAAGGACGCTTTTCTCCTTCTCACTGCTTTCGTCAGAGGAACGGGGGAAGTCACAGTGTTCTTTCTCTCCCTGAGATACGCACAATCTGATGTGCCTCCGAGCTCCCGTCTCGGCAAAGAACTGAAACGGACATGGGTTCCTGTGGGGAAGCCCTCGGCTTTGCTCGGGTTTCTCTGCGCAGTGTGTTTTCCCTGGCCTCAGCGTACCCACACTACCTCGTCAGGGCAACACTGCCTGGGACTTGCTCTGCCAGGAGCGAGCTGCCGCGTCGTCCTTTGGGCTGGGAAACCTTGCTTTGGCCAGTGCCCAATGCACCGAATTCAGGCCGAAAGAAAAGAGACGAGGAAAAGGCCTTCTCTCCCCGGCTGCTTTCCCCAGTCTCTTCCTAGAAGCGAAAGCTCTGTCGTTGCTCCCCTGGGAAGGAGAGCTGCACCGCGATGTAGTTTTTCAGAAGAAGCCTTGCGTTTGCGAGAGCAAACGGGGGACTGCACTGCGGGGCAAGGGGAAGGAAGGGAAGCTTCTCGCCCTCTGCCTGCCTTTGCTCAGAGGGCTGGGTGAAGTCAGGGAGTTCTCCCTTTCACCGAGAAACGTGCGGGCTGCTGTTGCCTGTGCGCTCTCTTCTTTGGAAAAGAGTCTGCACTTGCACACTTTGCACCGTGGAAAGGCAGCGGGGTCTGCCGAGATTTTGTCCCCAGGCGCTTTGCTCTCCCTGGGCTAAAGCGAGCCTTCACAACAGCTCAACGCTAACACTGCATACGCGTTCCCCTTGCAGAACGGGGCTCTCCCTGGGCCAAAGCGAGCCTTCACAATAGCTGAACGCTAACACTGAATACGTGTTCTCGTTGGAGAACGGGGCTGCCGCCAGGCAGTTCTCCGGGGGAAAACGGCCCTTCGCGAAGGGCCGTTTCGCCGAGCTTCCTGCGGGAAAGCGAAAGCAAAGGACGCTTTTCTCCTTCTAACTGCTTTCGTCCGAGGAACGGGGGAAGTCACAGTGTTCTTTCTCTCCCTGAGATACGCACAATCTGATGTTGCCTCCGAGCTCCGTTCTCGGCAAAGAACTGAAACGGACATGGGTTCCTGTGGGGAAGCCCTCGGCTTTGCTCGGGTTTCTCTGCGCAGTGTGTTTTCCCTGGGCCTCAGCGTACCCACACTATCTCGTCAGGGCAACACTGCCTGGGACTTGCTCTGCCAGGAGCGAGCTGCCGCGTCGTCCTTTGGGCTGGGAAACCTTGCTTTGGCCAGTGCCAATGCACCGAATTCAGGCCGAAAGAAAAGAGACGAGGAAAAGGCCTTCTCTCCCCGGCTGCTTTCCCAGTCTCTTCCTAGAAGCGAAAGCTCTGTCGTTGCTCCCCTGGAAGGAGAGCTGCACCGCGATGTAGTTTTTCAGAAGAAGCCTTGCGTTTGCGGGAGCAAACGGGGACTGCACTGCGGGGCAAGGGGAAGGAAGGGAAGCTTCTCGCCCTCTGCCTGCCTTTGCTCAGAGGGCTGGGTGAAGTCAGGGAGTTCTCCCTTTCACCGAGAAACGTGCGGGCTGCTGTTGCCTGTGCGCTCTCTTCTTTGGAAAAGAGTCTGCACTTGCACACTTTGCACCGTGGAAAGGCAGCGGGGTCTGCCGAGATTTTGTCCCCAGGCGCTTTGCTCTCCCTGGGCTAAAGCGAGCCTTCACAACAGCTCAACGCTAACACTGCATACGCGTTCCCCTTGCAGAACGGGGCTCTCCCTGGGCCAAAGCGAGCCTTCACAATAGCTGAACGCTAACACTGAATACGTGTTCTCGTTGGAGAACGGGGCTGCCGCCAGGCAGTTCTCGGGGGAAAACGGCCCTTCGCGAAGAGCCGTTTCGCCGAGCTCCCTGCGGGAAAGCGAAAGCAAAGGACGCTTTTCTCCTTCTCACTGCTTTCGTCAGAGGAACGGGGGAAGTCACAGTGTTCTTTCTCTCCCTGAGATACGCACAATCTGATGTTGCCTCCGAGCTCCGTTCTCGGCAAAGAACTGAAACGGACATGGGTTCCTGTGGGGAAGCCCTCGGCTTTGCTCGGGTTTCTCTGCGCAGTGTGTTTTCCCTGGGCCTCAGCGTACCCACACTATCTCGTCAGGGCAACACTGCCTGGGACTTGCTCTGCCAGGAGCGAGCTGCCGCGTCGTCCTTTGGGCTGGGAAACCTTGCTTTGGCCAGTGCCAATGCACCGAATTCAGGCCGAAAGAAAAGAGACGAGGAAAAGGCCTTCTCTCCCCGGCTGCTTTCCCAGTCTCTTCCTAGAAGCTAAAGCTCTGTCGTTGCTCCCCTGGAAGGAGAGCTGCACCGCGATGTAGTTTTTCAGAAGAAGCCTTGCGTTTGCGAGAGCAAACGGGGACTGCACTGCGGGGCAAGGGGAAGGAAGGGAAGCTTCTCGCCCTCTGCCTGCCTTTGCTCAGAGGGCTGGGTGAAGTCAGGGAGTTCTCCCTTTCACCGAGAAACGTGCGGGCTGCTGTTGTCTGTGCGCTCTCTTCTTTGGAATAGAGTCTGCACTTGCACACTTTGCACCGTGGAAAGGCAGCGGGGTCTGCCGAGATTTTGTCCCCAGGCGCTTTGCTCTCCCTGGGCTAAAGCGAGCCTTCACAATAGCTGAACGCTAACACTGCATACGCGTTCCCCTTGCAGAACGGGGCTCTCCCTGGGCCAAAGCGAGCCTTCACAATAGCTGAACGCTAACACTGAATACGTGTTCTTGTTGGAGAACGGGGCTGCCGCCAGGCAGTTCTCGGGGGAAAACGTCCCTTCGCGAAGGGCCGTTTCGCCGAGCTCCCTGCGGGAAAGCGAAAGCAAAGGACGCTTTTCTCCTTCTCACTGCTTTCGTCAGAGGAACGGGGGAAGTCACAGTGTTCTTTCTCTCCCTGAGATACGCACAATCTGATGTTGCCTCCGAGCTCCGTTCTCGGCAAAGAACTGAAACGGACATGGGTTCCTGTGGGGAAGCCCTCGGCTTTGCTCGGGTTTCTCTGCGCAGTGTGTTTTCCCTGGGCCTCAGCGTACCCCCACTATCTCGTCAGGGCAACACTGCCTGGGACTTGCTCTGCCAAGAGCGAGCTGCCGCGTCGTCCTTTGGGCTGGGAAACCTTGCTTTGGCCAGTGCCAATGCACCGAATTCAGGCCGAAAGAAAAGAGACGAGGAAAAGGCCTTCTCTCCCCGGCTGCTTTCCCAGTCTCTTCCTAGAAGCGAAAGCTCTGTCGTTGCTCCCCTGGAAGGAGAGCTGCACCGCGATGTAGTTTTTCAGAAGAAGCCTTGCGTTTGCGGGAGCAAACGGGGACTGCACTGCGGGGCAAGGGGAAGGAAGGGAAGCTTCTCGCCCTCTGCCTGCCTTTGCTCAGAGGGCTGGGTGAAGTCAGGGAGTTCTCCCTTTCACCGAGAAACGTGCGGGCTGCTGTTGTCTGTGCGCTCTCTTCTTTGGAATAGAGTCTGCACTTGCACACTTTGCACCGTGGAAAGGCAGCGGGGTCTGCCGAGATTTTGTCCCCAGGCGCTTTGCTCTCCCTGGGCTAAAGCGAGCCTTCACAATAGCTGAACGCTAACACTGCATACGCGTTCCCCTTGCAGAACGGGGCTCTCCCTGGGCCAAAGCGAGCCTTCACAATAGCTGAACGCTAACACTGAATACGTGTTCTTGTTGGAGAACGGGGCTGCCGCCAGGCAGTTCTCGGGGGAAAACGTCCCTTCGCGAAGGGCCGTTTCGCCGAGCTCCCTGCGGGAAAGCGAAAGCAAAGGACGCTTTTCTCCTTCTCACTGCTTTCGTCAGAGGAACGGGGGAAGTCACAGTGTTCTTTCTCTCCCTGAGATACGCACAATCTGATGTTGCCTCCGAGCTCCGTTCTCGGCAAAGAACTGAAACGGACATGGGTTCCTGTGGGGAAGCCCTCGGCTTTGCTCGGGTTTCTCTGCGCAGTGTGTTTTCCCTGGGCCTCAGCGTACCCCCACTATCTCGTCAGGGCAACACTGCCTGGGACTTGCTCTGCCAAGAGCGAGCTGCCGCGTCGTCCTTTGGGCTGGGAAACCTTGCTTTGGCCAGTGCCAATGCACCGAATTCAGGCCGAAAGAAAAGAGACGAGGAAAAGGCCTTCTCTCCCCGGCTGCTTTCCCAGTCTCTTCCTAGAAGCGAAAGCTCTGTCGTTGCTCCCCTGGAAGGAGAGCTGCACCGCGATGTAGTTTTTCAGAAGAAGCCTTGCGTTTGCGAGAGCAAACGGGGACTGCACTGCGGGGCAAGGGGAAGGAAGGGAAGCTTCTCGCCCTCTGCCTGCCTTTGCTCAGAGGGCTGGGTGAAGTCAGGGAGTTCTCCCTTTCACCGAGAAACGTGCGGGCTGCTGTTGCCTGTGCGCTCTCTTCTTTGGAAAAGAGTCTGCACTTGCACACTTTGCACCGTGGAAAGGCAGCGGGGTCTGCCGAGATTTTGTCCCCAGGCGCTTTGCTCTCCCTGGGCTAAAGCGAGCCTTCACAACAGCTCAACGCTAACACTGCATACGCGTTCCCCTTGCAGAACGGGGCTCTCCCTGGGCCAAAGCGAGCCTTCACAATAGCTGAACGCTAACACTGAATACGTGTTCTCGTTGGAGAACGGGGCTGCCGCCAGGCAGTTCTCGGGGGAAAACGGCCCTTCGCGAAGAGCCGTTTCGCCGAGCTCCCTGCGGGAAAGCGAAAGCAAAGGACGCTTTTCTCCTTCTCACTGCTTTCGTCAGAGGAACGGGGGAAGTCACAGTGTTCTTTCTCTCCCTGAGATACGCACAATCTGATGTTGCCTCCGAGCTCCGTTCTCGGCAAAGAACTGAAACGGACATGGGTTCCTGTGGGGAAGCCCTCGGCTTTGCTCGGGTTTCTCTGCGCAGTGTGTTTTCCCTGGGCCTCAGCGTACCCACACTATCTCGTCAGGGCAACACTGCCTGGGACTTGCTCTGCCAGGAGCGAGCTGCCGCGTCGTCCTTTGGGCTGGGAAACCTTGCTTTGGCCAGTGCCAATGCACCGAATTCAGGCCGAAAGAAAAGAGACGAGGAAAAGGCCTTCTCTCCCCGGCTGCTTTCCCAGTCTCTTCCTAGAAGCGAAAGCTCTGTCGTTGCTCCCCTGGAAGGAGAGCTGCACCGCGATGTAGTTTTTCAGAAGAAGCCTTGCGTTTGCGAGAGCAAACGGGGACTGCACTGCGGGGCCAGGGGAAGGAAGGGAAGCTTCTCGCCCTCTGCCTGCCTTTGCTCAGAGGGCTGGGTGAAGTCAGGGAGTTCTCCCTTTCACCGAGAAACGTGCGGGCTGCTGTTGCCTGTGCGCTCTCTTCTTTGGAAAAGAGTCTGCACTTGCACACTTTGCACCGTGGAAAGGCAGCGGGGTCTGCCGAGATTTTGTCCCCAGGCGCTTTGCTCTCCCTGGGCTAAAGCGAGCCTTCACAACAGCTCAACGCTAACACTGCATACGCATTCCCCTTGCAGAACGGGGCTCTCCCTGGGCCAAAGCGAGCCTTCACAATAGCTGAACGCTAACACTGAATACGTGTTCTCGTTGGAGAACGGGGCTGCCGCCAGGCAGTTCTCGGGGGAAAACGGCCCTTCGCGAAGAGCCGTTTCGCCGAGCTCCCTGCGGGAAAGCGAAAGCAAAGGACGCTTTTCTCCTTCTCACTGCTTTCGTCAGAGGAACGGGGGAAGTCACAGTGTTCTTTCTCTCCCTGAGATACGCACAATCTGATGTTGCCTCCGAGCTCCGTTCTCGGCAAAGAACTGAAACGGACATGGGTTCCTGTGGGGAAGCCCTCGGCTTTGCTCGGGTTTCTCTGCGCAGTGTGTTTTCCCTGGGCCTCAGCGTACCCCCACTATCTCGTCAGGGCAACACTGCCTGGGACTTGCTCTGCCAAGAGCGAGCTGCCGCGTCGTCCTTTGGGCTGGGAAACCTTGCTTTGGCCAGTGCCAATGCACCGAATTCAGGCCGAAAGAAAAGAGACGAGGAAAAGGCCTTCTCTCCCCGGCTGCTTTCCCAGTCTCTTCCTAGAAGCTAAAGCTCTGTCGTTGCTCCCCTGGAAGGAGAGCTGCACCGCGATGTAGTTTTTCAGAAGAAGCCTTGCGTTTGCGAGAGCAAACGGGGACTGCACTGCGGGGCAAGGGGAAGGAAGGGAAGCTTCTCGCCCTCTGCCTGCCTTTGCTCAGAGGGCTGGGTGAAGTCAGGGAGTTCTCCCTTTCACCGAGAAACGTGCGGGCTGCTGTTGCCTGTGCGCTCTCTTCTTTGGAAAAGAGTCTGCACTTGCACACTTTGCACCGTGGAGAGGCAGCGGGGTCTGCCGAGATTTTGTCCCCAGGCGCTTTGCTCTCCCTGGGCTAAAGTGAGCCTTCACAACAGCTCAACGCTAACACTGCATACGCGTTCCCCTTGCAGAACGGGGCTCACCCTGGGCCAAAGCGAGCCTTCACAATAGCTGAACGCTAACACTGAATACGTGTTCTCGTTGGAGAACGGGGCTGCCGCCAGGCAGTTCTCGGGGGAAAACGGCCCTTCGCGAAGAGCCGTTTCGCCGAGCTCCCTGCGGGAAAGCGAAAGCAAAGGACGCTTTTCTCCTTCTCACTGCTTTCGTCAGAGGAACGGGGGAAGTCACAGTGTTCTTTCTCTCCCTGAGATACGCACAATCTGATGTTGCCTCCGAGCTCCGTTCTCGGCAAAGAACTGAAACGGACATGGGTTCCTGTGGGGAAGCCCTCGGCTTTGCTCGGGTTTCTCTGCGCAGTGTGTTTTCCCTGGGCCTCAGCGTACCCACACTATCTCGTCAGGGCAACACTGCCTGGGACTTGCTCTGCCAGGAGCGAGCTGCCGCGTCGTCCTTTGGGCTGGGAAACCTTGCTTTGGCCAGTGCCAATGCACCGAATTCAGGCCGAAAGAAAAGAGACGAGGAAAAGGCCTTCTCTCCCCGGCTGCTTTCCCAGTCTCTTCCTAGAAGCTAAAGCTCTGTCGTTGCTCCCCTGGAAGGAGAGCTGCAGCGCGATGTAGTTTTTCAGAAGAAGCCTTGCGTTTGCGAGAGCAAACGGGGACTGCACTGCGGGGCAAGGGGAAGGAAGGGAAGCTTCTCGCCCTCTGCCTGCCTTTGCTCAGAGGGCTGGGTGAAGTCAGGGAGTTCTCCCTTTCACCGAGAAACGTGCGGGCTGCTGTTGCCTGTGCGCTCTCTTCTTTGGAAAAGAGTCTGCACTTGCACACTTTGCACCGTGGAAAGGCAGCGGGGTCTGCCGAGATTTTGTCCCCAGGCGCTTTGCTCTCCCTGGGCTAAAGCGAGCCTTCACAACAGCTCAACGCTAACACTGCATACGCGTTCCCCTTGCAGAACGGGGCTCTCCCTGGGCCAAAGCGAGACTTCACAATAGCTGAACGCTAACACTGAATACGTGTTCTTGTTGGAGAACGGGGCTGCCGCCAGGCAGTTCTCCGGGGAAAACGGCCCTTCGCGAAGAGCCGTTTCGCCGAGCTCCCTGCGGGAAAGCGAAAGCAAAGGACGCTTTTCTCCTTTTCACTGCTTTCGTCAGAGGAACGGGGGAAGTCACAGTGTTCTTTCTCTCCCTGAGATACGCACAATCTGATGTTGCCTCCGAGCTCCGTTCTCGGCAAAGAACTGAAACGGACATGGGTTCCTGTGGGGAAGCCCTCGGCTTTGCTCGGGTTTCTCTGCGCAGTGTGTTTTCCCTGGGCCTCAGCGTACCCACACTATCTCGTCAGGGCAACACTGCCTGGGACTTGCTCTGCCAGGAGCGAGCTGCCGCGTCGTCCTTTGGGCTGGGAAACCTTGCTTTGGCCAGTGCCAATGCACCGAATTCAGGCCGAAAGAAAAGAGACGAGGAAAAGGCCTTCTCTCCCCGGCTGCTTTCCCAGTCTCTTCCTAGAAGCGAAAGCTCTGTCGTTGCTCCCCTGGAAGGAGAGCTGCACCGCGATGTAGTTTTTCAGAAGAAGCCTTGCGTTTGCGAGAGCAAACGGGGACTGCACTGCGGGGCCAGGGGAAGGAAGGGAAGCTTCTCGCCCTCTGCCTGCCTTTGCTCAGAGGGCTGGGTGAAGTCAGGGAGTTCTCCCTTTCACCGAGAAACGTGCGGGCTGCTGTTGTCTGTGCGCTCTCTTCTTTGGAATAGAGTCTGCACTTGCACACTTTGCACCGTGGAAAGGCAGCGGGGTCTGCCGAGATTTTGTCCCCAGGCGCTTTGCTCTCCCTGGGCTAAAGCGAGCCTTCACAATAGCTGAACGCTAACACTGCATACGCGTTCCCCTTGCAGAACGGGGCTCTCCCTGGGCCAAAGCGAGCCTTCACAATAGCTGAACGCTAACACTGAATACGTGTTCTCGTTGGAGAACGGGGCTGCCGCCAGGCAGTTCTCGGGGGAAAACGTCCCTTCGCGAAGGGCCGTTTCGCCGAGCTCCCTGCGGGAAAGCGAAAGCAAAGGACGCTTTTCTCCTTCTCACTGCTTTCGTCAGAGGAACGGGGGAAGTCACAGTGTTCTTTCTCTCCCTCAGATACGCACAATCTGATGTTGCCTCCGAGCTCCGTTCTCGGCAAAGAACTGAAACGGACATGGGTTCCTGTGGGGAAGCCCTCGGCTTTGCTCGGGTTTCTCTGCGCAGTGTGTTTTCCCTGGGCCTCAGCGTACCCCCACTATCTCGTCAGGGCAACACTGCCTGGGACTTGCTCTGCCAAGAGCGAGCTGCCGCGTCGTCCTTTGGGCTGGGAAACCTTGCTTTGGCCAGTGCCAATGCACCGAATTCAGGCCGAAAGAAAAGAGACGAGGAAAAGGCCTTCTCTCCCCGGCTGCTTTCCCAGTCTCTTCCTAGAAGCGAAAGCTCTGTCGTTGCTCCCCTGGAAGGAGAGCTGCACCGCGATGTAGTTTTTCAGAAGAAGCCTTGCGTTTGCGAGAGCAAACGGGGACTGCACTGCGGGGCAAGGGGAAGGAAGGGAAGCTTCTCGCCCTCTGCCTGCCTTTGCTCAGAGGGCTGGGTGAAGTCAGGGAGTTCTCCCTTTCACCGAGAAACGTGCGGGCTGCTGTTGCCTGTGCGCTCTCTTCTTTGGAAAAGAGTCTGCACTTGCACACTTTGCACCGTGGAAAGGCAGCGGGGTCTGCCGAGATTTTGTCCCCAGGCGCTTTGCTCTCCCTGGGCTAAAGCGAGCCTTCACAACAGCTCAACGCTAACACTGCATACGCGTTCCCCTTGCAGAACGGGGCTCTCCCTGGGCCAAAGCGAGCCTTCACAATAGCTGAACGCTAACACTGAATACGTGTTCTCGTTGGAGAACGGGGCTGCCGCCAGGCAGTTCTCGGGGGAAAACGGCCCTTCGCGAAGAGCCGTTTCGCCGAGCTCCCTGCGGGAAAGCGAAAGCAAAGGACGCTTTTCTCCTTCTCACTGCTTTCGTCAGAGGAACGGGGGAAGTCACAGTGTTCTTTCTCTCCCTGAGATACGCACAATCTGATGTTGCCTCCGAGCTCCGTTCTCGGCAAAGAACTGAAACGGACATGGGTTCCTGTGGGGAAGCCCTCGGCTTTGCTCGGGTTTCTCTGCGCAGTGTGTTTTCCCTGGGCCTCAGCGTACCCACACTATCTCGTCAGGGCAACACTGCCTGGGACTTGCTCTGCCAGGAGCGAGCTGCCGCGTCGTCCTTTGGGCTGGGAAACCTTGCTTTGGCCAGTGCCAATGCACCGAATTCAGGCCGAAAGAAAAGAGACGAGGAAAAGGCCTTCTCTCCCCGGCTGCTTTCCCAGTCTCTTCCTAGAAGCGAAAGCTCTGTCGTTGCTCCCCTGGAAGGAGAGCTGCACCGCGATGTAGTTTTTCAGAAGAAGCCTTGCGTTTGCGAGAGCAAACGGGGACTGCACTGCGGGGCCAGGGGAAGGAAGGGAAGCTTCTCGCCCTCTGCCTGCCTTTGCTCAGAGGGCTGGGTGAAGTCAGGGAGTTCTCCCTTTCACCGAGAAACGTGCGGGCTGCTGTTGCCTGTGCGCTCTCTTCTTTGGAAAAGAGTCTGCACTTGCACACTTTGCACCGTGGAAAGGCAGCGGGGTCTGCCGAGATTTTGTCCCCAGGCGCTTTGCTCTCCCTGGGCTAAAGCGAGCCTTCACAACAGCTCAACGCTAACACTGCATACGCATTCCCCTTGCAGAACGGGGCTCTCCCTGGGCCAAAGCGAGCCTTCACAATAGCTGAACGCTAACACTGAATACGTGTTCTCGTTGGAGAACGGGGCTGCCGCCAGGCAGTTCTCGGGGGAAAACGGCCCTTCGCGAAGAGCCGTTTCGCCGAGCTCCCTGCGGGAAAGCGAAAGCAAAGGACGCTTTTCTCCTTCTCACTGCTTTCGTCAGAGGAACGGGGGAAGTCACAGTGTTCTTTCTCTCCCTGAGATACGCACAATCTGATGTTGCCTCCGAGCTCCGTTCTCGGCAAAGAACTGAAACGGACATGGGTTCCTGTGGGGAAGCCCTCGGCTTTGCTCGGGTTTCTCTGCGCAGTGTGTTTTCCCTGGGCCTCAGCGTACCCCCACTATCTCGTCAGGGCAACACTGCCTGGGACTTGCTCTGCCAAGAGCGAGCTGCCGCGTCGTCCTTTGGGCTGGGAAACCTTGCTTTGGCCAGTGCCAATGCACCGAATTCAGGCCGAAAGAAAAGAGACGAGGAAAAGGCCTTCTCTCCCCGGCTGCTTTCCCAGTCTCTTCCTAGAAGCTAAAGCTCTGTCGTTGCTCCCCTGGAAGGAGAGCTGCACCGCGATGTAGTTTTTCAGAAGAAGCCTTGCGTTTGCGAGAGCAAACGGGGACTGCACTGCGGGGCAAGGGGAAGGAAGGGAAGCTTCTCGCCCTCTGCCTGCCTTTGCTCAGAGGGCTGGGTGAAGTCAGGGAGTTCTCCCTTTCACCGAGAAACGTGCGGGCTGCTGTTGCCTGTGCGCTCTCTTCTTTGGAAAAGAGTCTGCACTTGCACACTTTGCACCGTGGAGAGGCAGCGGGGTCTGCCGAGATTTTGTCCCCAGGCGCTTTGCTCTCCCTGGGCTAAAGCGAGCCTTCACAACAGCTCAACGCTAACACTGCATACGCGTTCCCCTTGCAGAACGGGGCTCTCCCTGGGCCAAAGCGAGACTTCACAATAGCTGAACGCTAACACTGAATACGTGTTCTTGTTGGAGAACGGGGCTGCCGCCAGGCAGTTCTCCGGGGAAAACGGCCCTTCGCGAAGAGCCGTTTCGCCGAGCTCCCTGCGGGAAAGCGAAAGCAAAGGACGCTTTTCTCCTTTTCACTGCTTTCGTCAGAGGAACGGGGGAAGTCACAGTGTTCTTTCTCTCCCTGAGATACGCACAATCTGATGTTGCCTCCGAGCTCCGTTCTCGGCAAAGAACTGAAACGGACATGGGTTCCTGTGGGGAAGCCCTCGGCTTTGCTCGGGTTTCTCTGCGCAGTGTGTTTTCCCTGGGCCTCAGCGTACCCACACTATCTCGTCAGGGCAACACTGCCTGGGACTTGCTCTGCCAGGAGCGAGCTGCCGCGTCGTCCTTTGGGCTGGGAAACCTTGCTTTGGCCAGTGCCAATGCACCGAATTCAGGCCGAAAGAAAAGAGACGAGGAAAAGGCCTTCTCTCCCCGGCTGCTTTCCCAGTCTCTTCCTAGAAGCTAAAGCTCTGTCGTTGCTCCCCTGGAAGGAGAGCTGCACCGCGATGTAGTTTTTCAGAAGAAGCCTTGCGTTTGCGAGAGCAAACGGGGACTGCACTGCGGGGCAAGGGGAAGGAAGGGAAGCTTCTCGCCCTCTGCCTGCCTTTGCTCAGAGGGCTGGGTGAAGTCAGGGAGTTCTCCCTTTCACCGAGAAACGTGCGGGCTGCTGTTGCCTGTGCGCTCTCTTCTTTGGAAAAGAGTCTGCACTTGCACACTTTGCACCGTGGAAAGGCAGCGGGGTCTGCCGAGATTTTGTCCCCAGGCGCTTTGCTCTCCCTGGGCTAAAGCGAGCCTTCACAACAGCTCAACGCTAACACTGCATACGCGTTCCCCTTGCAGAACGGGGCTCTCCCTGGGCCAAAGCGAGCCTTCACAATAGCTGAACGCTAACACTGAATACGTGTTCTCGTTGGAGAACGGTGCTGCCGCCAGGCAGTTCTCGGGGGAAAACGGCCCTTCGCGAAGAGCCGTTTCGCCGAGCTCCCTGCGGGAAAGCGAAAGCAAAGGACGCTTTTCTCCTTCTCACTGCTTTCGTCAGAGGAACGGGGGAAGTCACAGTGTTCTTTCTCTCCCTGAGATACGCACAATCTGATGTTGCCTCCGAGCTCCGTTCTCGGCAAAGAACTGAAACGGACATGGGTTCCTGTGGGGAAGCCCTCGGCTTTGCTCGGGTTTCTCTGCGCAGTGTGTTTTCCCTGGGCCTCAGCGTACCCACACTATCTCGTCAGGGCAACACTGCCTGGGACTTGCTCTGCCAGGAGCGAGCTGCCGCGTCGTCCTTTGGGCTGGGAAACCTTGCTTTGGCCAGTGCCAATGCACCGAATTCAGGCCGAAAGAAAAGAGACGAGGAAAAGGCCTTCTCTCCCCGGCTGCTTTCCCAGTCTCTTCCTAGAAGCGAAAGCTCTGTCGTTGCTCCCCTGGAAGGAGAGCTGCACCGCGATGTAGTTTTTCAGAAGAAGCCTTGCGTTTGCGGGAGCAAACGGGGACTGCACTGCGGGGCAAGGGGAAGGAAGGGAAGCTTCTCGCCCTCTGCCTGCCTTTGCTCAGAGGGCTGGGTGAAGTCAGGGAGTTCTCCCTTTCACCGAGAAACGTGCGGGCTGCTGTTGCCTGTGCGCTCTCTTCTTTGGAAAAGAGTCTGCACTTGCACACTTTGCACCGTGGAAAGGCAGCGGGGTCTGCCGAGATTTTGTCCCCAGGCGCTTTGCTCTCCCTGGGCTAAAGCGAGCCTTCACAACAGCTCAACGCTAACACTGCATACGCGTTCCCCTTGCAGAACGGGGCTCTCCCTGGGCCAAAGCGAGCCTTCACAATAGCTGAACGCTAACACTGAATACGTGTTCTCGTTGGAGAACGGGGCTGCCGCCAGGCAGTTCTCGGGGGAAAACGGCCCTTCGCGAAGAGCCGTTTCGCCGAGCTCCCTGCGGGAAAGCGAAAGCAAAGGACGCTTTTCTCCTTCTCACTGCTTTCGTCAGAGGAACGGGGGAAGTCACAGTGTTCTTTCTCTCCCTGAGATACGCACAATCTGATGTTGCCTCCGAGCTCCGTTCTCGGCAAAGAACTGAAACGGACATGGGTTCCTGTGGGGAAGCCCTCGGCTTTGCTCGGGTTTCTCTGCGCAGTGTGTTTTCCCTGGGCCTCAGCGTACCCACACTATCTCGTCAGGGCAACACTGCCTGGGACTTGCTCTGCCAGGAGCGAGCTGCCGCGTCGTCCTTTGGGCTGGGAAACCTTGCTTTGGCCAGTGCCAATGCACCGAATTCAGGCCGAAAGAAAAGAGACGAGGAAAAGGCCTTCTCTCCCCGGCTGCTTTCCCAGTCTCTTCCTAGAAGCTAAAGCTCTGTCGTTGCTCCCCTGGAAGGAGAGCTGCACCGCGATGTAGTTTTTCAGAAGAAGCCTTGCGTTTGCGAGAGCAAACGGGGACTGCACTGCGGGGCAAGGGGAAGGAAGGGAAGCTTCTCGCCCTCTGCCTGCCTTTGCTCAGAGGGCTGGGTGAAGTCAGGGAGTTCTCCCTTTCACCGAGAAACGTGCGGGCTGCTGTTGTCTGTGCGCTCTCTTCTTTGGAATAGAGTCTGCACTTGCACACTTTGCACCGTGGAAAGGCAGCGGGGTCTGCCGAGATTTTGTCCCCAGGCGCTTTGCTCTCCCTGGGCTAAAGCGAGCCTTCACAATAGCTGAACGCTAACACTGCATACGCGTTCCCCTTGCAGAACGGGGCTCTCCCTGGGCCAAAGCGAGCCTTCACAATAGCTGAACGCTAACACTGAATACGTGTTCTTGTTGGAGAACGGGGCTGCCGCCAGGCAGTTCTCGGGGGAAAACGTCCCTTCGCGAAGGGCCGTTTCGCCGAGCTCCCTGCGGGAAAGCGAAAGCAAAGGACGCTTTTCTCCTTCTCACTGCTTTCGTCAGAGGAACGGGGGAAGTCACAGTGTTCTTTCTCTCCCTGAGATACGCACAATCTGATGTTGCCTCCGAGCTCCGTTCTCGGCAAAGAACTGAAACGGACATGGGTTCCTGTGGGGAAGCCCTCGGCTTTGCTCGGGTTTCTCTGCGCAGTGTGTTTTCCCTGGGCCTCAGCGTACCCCCACTATCTCGTCAGGGCAACACTGCCTGGGACTTGCTCTGCCAAGAGCGAGCTGCCGCGTCGTCCTTTGGGCTGGGAAACCTTGCTTTGGCCAGTGCCAATGCACCGAATTCAGGCCGAAAGAAAAGAGACGAGGAAAAGGCCTTCTCTCCCCGGCTGCTTTCCCAGTCTCTTCCTAGAAGCGAAAGCTCTGTCGTTGCTCCCCTGGAAGGAGAGCTGCACCGCGATGTAGTTTTTCAGAAGAAGCCTTGCGTTTGCGGGAGCAAACGGGGACTGCACTGCGGGGCAAGGGGAAGGAAGGGAAGCTTCTCGCCCTCTGCCTGCCTTTGCTCAGAGGGCTGGGTGAAGTCAGGGAGTTCTCCCTTTCACCGAGAAACGTGCGGGCTGCTGTTGTCTGTGCGCTCTCTTCTTTGGAATAGAGTCTGCACTTGCACACTTTGCACCGTGGAAAGGCAGCGGGGTCTGCCGAGATTTTGTCCCCAGGCGCTTTGCTCTCCCTGGGCTAAAGCGAGCCTTCACAATAGCTGAACGCTAACACTGCATACGCGTTCCCCTTGCAGAACGGGGCTCTCCCTGGGCCAAAGCGAGCCTTCACAATAGCTGAACGCTAACACTGAATACGTGTTCTTGTTGGAGAACGGGGCTGCCGCCAGGCAGTTCTCGGGGGAAAACGTCCCTTCGCGAAGGGCCGTTTCGCCGAGCTCCCTGCGGGAAAGCGAAAGCAAAGGACGCTTTTCTCCTTCTCACTGCTTTCGTCAGAGGAACGGGGGAAGTCACAGTGTTCTTTCTCTCCCTGAGATACGCACAATCTGATGTTGCCTCCGAGCTCCGTTCTCGGCAAAGAACTGAAACGGACATGGGTTCCTGTGGGGAAGCCCTCGGCTTTGCTCGGGTTTCTCTGCGCAGTGTGTTTTCCCTGGGCCTCAGCGTACCCCCACTATCTCGTCAGGGCAACACTGCCTGGGACTTGCTCTGCCAAGAGCGAGCTGCCGCGTCGTCCTTTGGGCTGGGAAACCTTGCTTTGGCCAGTGCCAATGCACCGAATTCAGGCCGAAAGAAAAGAGACGAGGAAAAGGCCTTCTCTCCCCGGCTGCTTTCCCAGTCTCTTCCTAGAAGCGAAAGCTCTGTCGTTGCTCCCCTGGAAGGAGAGCTGCACCGCGATGTAGTTTTTCAGAAGAAGCCTTGCGTTTGCGAGAGCAAACGGGGACTGCACTGCGGGGCAAGGGGAAGGAAGGGAAGCTTCTCGCCCTCTGCCTGCCTTTGCTCAGAGGGCTGGGTGAAGTCAGGGAGTTCTCCCTTTCACCGAGAAACGTGCGGGCTGCTGTTGCCTGTGCGCTCTCTTCTTTGGAAAAGAGTCTGCACTTGCACACTTTGCACCGTGGAAAGGCAGCGGGGTCTGCCGAGATTTTGTCCCCAGGCGCTTTGCTCTCCCTGGGCTAAAGCGAGCCTTCACAACAGCTCAACGCTAACACTGCATACGCGTTCCCCTTGCAGAACGGGGCTCTCCCTGGGCCAAAGCGAGCCTTCACAATAGCTGAACGCTAACACTGAATACGTGTTCTCGTTGGAGAACGGGGCTGCCGCCAGGCAGTTCTCGGGGGAAAACGGCCCTTCGCGAAGAGCCGTTTCGCCGAGCTCCCTGCGGGAAAGCGAAAGCAAAGGACGCTTTTCTCCTTCTCACTGCTTTCGTCAGAGGAACGGGGGAAGTCACAGTGTTCTTTCTCTCCCTGAGATACGCACAATCTGATGTTGCCTCCGAGCTCCGTTCTCGGCAAAGAACTGAAACGGACATGGGTTCCTGTGGGGAAGCCCTCGGCTTTGCTCGGGTTTCTCTGCGCAGTGTGTTTTCCCTGGGCCTCAGCGTACCCCCACTATCTCGTCAGGGCAACACTGCCTGGGACTTGCTCTGCCAAGAGCGAGCTGCCGCGTCGTCCTTTGGGCTGGGAAACCTTGCTTTGGCCAGTGCCAATGCACCGAATTCAGGCCGAAAGAAAAGAGACGAGGAAAAGGCCTTCTCTCCCCGGCTGCTTTCCCAGTCTCTTCCTAGAAGCGAAAGCTCTGTCGTTGCTCCCCTGGAAGGAGAGCTGCACCGCGATGTAGTTTTTCAGAAGAAGCCTTGCGTTTGCGGGAGCAAACGGGGACTGCACTGCGGGGCAAGGGGAAGGAAGGGAAGCTTCTCGCCCTCTGCCTGCCTTTGCTCAGAGGGCTGGGTGAAGTCAGGGAGTTCTCCCTTTCACCGAGAAACGTGCGGGCTGCTGTTGTCTGTGCGCTCTCTTCTTTGGAATAGAGTCTGCACTTGCACACTTTGCACCGTGGAAAGGCAGCGGGGTCTGCCGAGATTTTGTCCCCAGGCGCTTTGCTCTCCCTGGGCTAAAGCGAGCCTTCACAATAGCTGAACGCTAACACTGCATACGCGTTCCCCTTGCAGAACGGGGCTCTCCCTGGGCCAAAGCGAGCCTTCACAATAGCTGAACGCTAACACTGAATACGTGTTCTTGTTGGAGAACGGGGCTGCCGCCAGGCAGTTCTCGGGGGAAAACGTCCCTTCGCGAAGGGCCGTTTCGCCGAGCTCCCTGCGGGAAAGCGAAAGCAAAGGACGCTTTTCTCCTTCTCACTGCTTTCGTCAGAGGAACGGGGGAAGTCACAGTGTTCTTTCTCTCCCTGAGATACGCACAATCTGATGTTGCCTCCGAGCTCCGTTCTCGGCAAAGAACTGAAACGGACATGGGTTCCTGTGGGGAAGCCCTCGGCTTTGCTCGGGTTTCTCTGCGCAGTGTGTTTTCCCTGGGCCTCAGCGTACCCCCACTATCTCGTCAGGGCAACACTGCCTGGGACTTGCTCTGCCAAGAGCGAGCTGCCGCGTCGTCCTTTGGGCTGGGAAACCTTGCTTTGGCCAGTGCCAATGCACCGAATTCAGGCCGAAAGAAAAGAGACGAGGAAAAGGCCTTCTCTCCCCGGCTGCTTTCCCAGTCTCTTCCTAGAAGCGAAAGCTCTGTCGTTGCTCCCCTGGAAGGAGAGCTGCACCGCGATGTAGTTTTTCAGAAGAAGCCTTGCGTTTGCGAGAGCAAACGGGGACTGCACTGCGGGGCAAGGGGAAGGAAGGGAAGCTTCTCGCCCTCTGCCTGCCTTTGCTCAGAGGGCTGGGTGAAGTCAGGGAGTTCTCCCTTTCACCGAGAAACGTGCGGGCTGCTGTTGCCTGTGCGCTCTCTTCTTTGGAAAAGAGTCTGCACTTGCACACTTTGCACCGTGGAAAGGCAGCGGGGTCTGCCGAGATTTTGTCCCCAGGCGCTTTGCTCTCCCTGGGCTAAAGCGAGCCTTCACAACAGCTCAACGCTAACACTGCATACGCGTTCCCCTTGCAGAACGGGGCTCTCCCTGGGCCAAAGCGAGCCTTCACAATAGCTGAACGCTAACACTGAATACGTGTTCTCGTTGGAGAACGGGGCTGCCGCCAGGCAGTTCTCGGGGGAAAACGGCCCTTCGCGAAGAGCCGTTTCGCCGAGCTCCCTGCGGGAAAGCGAAAGCAAAGGACGCTTTTCTCCTTCTCACTGCTTTCGTCAGAGGAACGGGGGAAGTCACAGTGTTCTTTCTCTCCCTGAGATACGCACAATCTGATGTTGCCTCCGAGCTCCGTTCTCGGCAAAGAACTGAAACGGACATGGGTTCCTGTGGGGAAGCCCTCGGCTTTGCTCGGGTTTCTCTGCGCAGTGTGTTTTCCCTGGGCCTCAGCGTACCCACACTATCTCGTCAGGGCAACACTGCCTGGGACTTGCTCTGCCAGGAGCGAGCTGCCGCGTCGTCCTTTGGGCTGGGAAACCTTGCTTTGGCCAGTGCCAATGCACCGAATTCAGGCCGAAAGAAAAGAGACGAGGAAAAGGCCTTCTCTCCCCGGCTGCTTTCCCAGTCTCTTCCTAGAAGCGAAAGCTCTGTCGTTGCTCCCCTGGAAGGAGAGCTGCACCGCGATGTAGTTTTTCAGAAGAAGCCTTGCGTTTGCGAGAGCAAACGGGGACTGCACTGCGGGGCCAGGGGAAGGAAGGGAAGCTTCTCGCCCTCTGCCTGCCTTTGCTCAGAGGGCTGGGTGAAGTCAGGGAGTTCTCCCTTTCACCGAGAAACGTGCGGGCTGCTGTTGCCTGTGCGCTCTCTTCTTTGGAAAAGAGTCTGCACTTGCACACTTTGCACCGTGGAAAGGCAGCGGGGTCTGCCGAGATTTTGTCCCCAGGCGCTTTGCTCTCCCTGGGCTAAAGCGAGCCTTCACAACAGCTCAACGCTAACACTGCATACGCATTCCCCTTGCAGAACGGGGCTCTCCCTGGGCCAAAGCGAGCCTTCACAATAGCTGAACGCTAACACTGAATACGTGTTCTCGTTGGAGAACGGGGCTGCCGCCAGGCAGTTCTCGGGGGAAAACGGCCCTTCGCGAAGAGCCGTTTCGCCGAGCTCCCTGCGGGAAAGCGAAAGCAAAGGACGCTTTTCTCCTTCTCACTGCTTTCGTCAGAGGAACGGGGGAAGTCACAGTGTTCTTTCTCTCCCTGAGATACGCACAATCTGATGTTGCCTCCGAGCTCCGTTCTCGGCAAAGAACTGAAACGGACATGGGTTCCTGTGGGGAAGCCCTCGGCTTTGCTCGGGTTTCTCTGCGCAGTGTGTTTTCCCTGGGCCTCAGCGTACCCCCACTATCTCGTCAGGGCAACACTGCCTGGGACTTGCTCTGCCAAGAGCGAGCTGCCGCGTCGTCCTTTGGGCTGGGAAACCTTGCTTTGGCCAGTGCCAATGCACCGAATTCAGGCCGAAAGAAAAGAGACGAGGAAAAGGCCTTCTCTCCCCGGCTGCTTTCCCAGTCTCTTCCTAGAAGCTAAAGCTCTGTCGTTGCTCCCCTGGAAGGAGAGCTGCACCGCGATGTAGTTTTTCAGAAGAAGCCTTGCGTTTGCGAGAGCAAACGGGGACTGCACTGCGGGGCAAGGGGAAGGAAGGGAAGCTTCTCGCCCTCTGCCTGCCTTTGCTCAGAGGGCTGGGTGAAGTCAGGGAGTTCTCCCTTTCACCGAGAAACGTGCGGGCTGCTGTTGCCTGTGCGCTCTCTTCTTTGGAAAAGAGTCTGCACTTGCACACTTTGCACCGTGGAGAGGCAGCGGGGTCTGCCGAGATTTTGTCCCCAGGCGCTTTGCTCTCCCTGGGCTAAAGTGAGCCTTCACAACAGCTCAACGCTAACACTGCATACGCGTTCCCCTTGCAGAACGGGGCTCTCCCTGGGCCAAAGCGAGACTTCACAATAGCTGAACGCTAACACTGAATACGTGTTCTTGTTGGAGAACGGGGCTGCCGCCAGGCAGTTCTCCGGGGAAAACGGCCCTTCGCGAAGAGCCGTTTCGCCGAGCTCCCTGCGGGAAAGCGAAAGCAAAGGACGCTTTTCTCCTTTTCACTGCTTTCGTCAGAGGAACGGGGGAAGTCACAGTGTTCTTTCTCTCCCTGAGATACGCACAATCTGATGTTGCCTCCGAGCTCCGTTCTCGGCAAAGAACTGAAACGGACATGGGTTCCTGTGGGGAAGCCCTCGGCTTTGCTCGGGTTTCTCTGCGCAGTGTGTTTTCCCTGGGCCTCAGCGTACCCACACTATCTCGTCAGGGCAACACTGCCTGGGACTTGCTCTGCCAGGAGCGAGCTGCCGCGTCGTCCTTTGGGCTGGGAAACCTTGCTTTGGCCAGTGCCAATGCACCGAATTCAGGCCGAAAGAAAAGAGACGAGGAAAAGGCCTTCTCTCCCCGGCTGCTTTCCCAGTCTCTTCCTAGAAGCTAAAGCTCTGTCGTTGCTCCCCTGGAAGGAGAGCTGCACCGCGATGTAGTTTTTCAGAAGAAGCCTTGCGTTTGCGAGAGCAAACGGGGACTGCACTGCGGGGCAAGGGGAAGGAAGGGAAGCTTCTCGCCCTCTGCCTGCCTTTGCTCAGAGGGCTGGGTGAAGTCAGGGAGTTCTCCCTTTCACCGAGAAACGTGCGGGCTGCTGTTGCCTGTGCGCTCTCTTCTTTGGAAAAGAGTCTGCACTTGCACACTTTGCACCGTGGAAAGGCAGCGGGGTCTGCCGAGATTTTGTCCCCAGGCGCTTTGCTCTCCCTGGGCTAAAGCGAGCCTTCACAACAGCTCAACGCTAACACTGCATACGCGTTCCCCTTGCAGAACGGGGCTCTCCCTGGGCCAAAGCGAGCCTTCACAATAGCTGAACGCTAACACTGAATACGTGTTCTCGTTGGAGAACGGGGCTGCCGCCAGGCAGTTCTCGGGGGAAAACGGCCCTTCGCGAAGAGCCGTTTCGCCGAGCTCCCTGCGGGAAAGCGAAAGCAAAGGACGCTTTTCTCCTTCTCACTGCTTTCGTCAGAGGAACGGGGGAAGTCACAGTGTTCTTTCTCTCCCTGAGATACGCACAATCTGATGTTGCCTCCGAGCTCCGTTCTCGGCAAAGAACTGAAACGGACATGGGTTCCTGTGGGGAAGCCCTCGGCTTTGCTCGGGTTTCTCTGCGCAGTGTGTTTTCCCTGGGCCTCAGCGTACCCACACTATCTCGTCAGGGCAACACTGCCTGGGACTTGCTCTGCCAGGAGCGAGCTGCCGCGTCGTCCTTTGGGCTGGGAAACCTTGCTTTGGCCAGTGCCAATGCACCGAATTCAGGCCGAAAGAAAAGAGACGAGGAAAAGGCCTTCTCTCCCCGGCTGCTTTCCCAGTCTCTTCCTAGAAGCGAAAGCTCTGTCGTTGCTCCCCTGGAAGGAGAGCTGCACCGCGATGTAGTTTTTCAGAAGAAGCCTTGCGTTTGCGGGAGCAAACGGGGACTGCACTGCGGGGCAAGGGGAAGGAAGGGAAGCTTCTCGCCCTCTGCCTGCCTTTGCTCAGAGGGCTGGGTGAAGTCAGGGAGTTCTCCCTTTCACCGAGAAACGTGCGGGCTGCTGTTGCCTGTGCGCTCTCTTCTTTGGAAAAGAGTCTGCACTTGCACACTTTGCACCGTGGAAAGGCAGCGGGGTCTGCCGAGATTTTGTCCCCAGGCGCTTTGCTCTCCCTGGGCTAAAGCGAGCCTTCACAACAGCTCAACGCTAACACTGCATACGCGTTCCCCTTGCAGAACGGGGCTCTCCCTGGGCCAAAGCGAGCCTTCACAATAGCTGAACGCTAACACTGAATACGTGTTCTCGTTGGAGAACGGGGCTGCCGCCAGGCAGTTCTCGGGGGAAAACGGCCCTTCGCGAAGAGCCGTTTCGCCGAGCTCCCTGCGGGAAAGCGAAAGCAAAGGACGCTTTTCTCCTTCTCACTGCTTTCGTCAGAGGAACGGGGGAAGTCACAGTGTTCTTTCTCTCCCTGAGATACGCACAATCTGATGTTGCCTCCGAGCTCCGTTCTCGGCAAAGAACTGAAACGGACATGGGTTCCTGTGGGGAAGCCCTCGGCTTTGCTCGGGTTTCTCTGCGCAGTGTGTTTTCCCTGGGCCTCAGCGTACCCACACTATCTCGTCAGGGCAACACTGCCTGGGACTTGCTCTGCCAGGAGCGAGCTGCCGCGTCGTCCTTTGGGCTGGGAAACCTTGCTTTGGCCAGTGCCAATGCACCGAATTCAGGCCGAAAGAAAAGAGACGAGGAAAAGGCCTTCTCTCCCCGGCTGCTTTCCCAGTCTCTTCCTAGAAGCTAAAGCTCTGTCGTTGCTCCCCTGGAAGGAGAGCTGCACCGCGATGTAGTTTTTCAGAAGAAGCCTTGCGTTTGCGAGAGCAAACGGGGACTGCACTGCGGGGCAAGGGGAAGGAAGGGAAGCTTCTCGCCCTCTGCCTGCCTTTGCTCAGAGGGCTGGGTGAAGTCAGGGAGTTCTCCCTTTCACCGAGAAACGTGCGGGCTGCTGTTGCCTGTGCGCTCTCTTCTTTGGAAAAGAGTCTGCACTTGCACACTTTGCACCGTGGAAAGGCAGCGGGGTCTGCCGAGATTTTGTCCCCAGGCGCTTTGCTCTCCCTGGGCTAAAGCGAGCCTTCACAACAGCTCAACGCTAACACTGCATACGCGTTCCCCTTGCAGAACGGGGCTCTCCCTGGGCCAAAGCGAGCCTTCACAATAGCTGAACGCTAACACTGAATACGTGTTCTCGTTGGAGAACGGGGCTGCCGCCAGGCAGTTCTCGGGGGAAAACGGCCCTTCGCGAAGAGCCGTTTCGCCGAGCTCCCTGCGGGAAAGCGAAAGCAAAGGACGCTTTTCTCCTTCTCACTGCTTTCGTCAGAGGAACGGGGGAAGTCACAGTGTTCTTTCTCTCCCTGAGATACGCACAATCTGATGTTGCCTCCGAGCTCCGTTCTCGGCAAAGAACTGAAACGGACATGGGTTCCTGTGGGGAAGCCCTCGGCTTTGCTCGGGTTTCTCTGCGCAGTGTGTTTTCCCTGGGCCTCAGCGTACCCACACTATCTCGTCAGGGCAACACTGCCTGGGACTTGCTCTGCCAGGAGCGAGCTGCCGCGTCGTCCTTTGGGCTGGGAAACCTTGCTTTGGCCAGTGCCAATGCACCGAATTCAGGCCGAAAGAAAAGAGACGAGGAAAAGGCCTTCTCTCCCCGGCTGCTTTCCCAGTCTCTTCCTAGAAGCGAAAGCTCTGTCGTTGCTCCCCTGGAAGGAGAGCTGCACCGCGATGTAGTTTTTCAGAAGAAGCCTTGCGTTTGCGAGAGCAAACGGGGACTGCACTGCGGGGCCAGGGGAAGGAAGGGAAGCTTCTCGCCCTCTGCCTGCCTTTGCTCAGAGGGCTGGGTGAAGTCAGGGAGTTCTCCCTTTCACCGAGAAACGTGCGGGCTGCTGTTGCCTGTGCGCTCTCTTCTTTGGAAAAGAGTCTGCACTTGCACACTTTGCACCGTGGAAAGGCAGCGGGGTCTGCCGAGATTTTGTCCCCAGGCGCTTTGCTCTCCCTGGGCTAAAGCGAGCCTTCACAACAGCTCAACGCTAACACTGCATACGCATTCCCCTTGCAGAACGGGGCTCTCCCTGGGCCAAAGCGAGCCTTGACAATAGCTGAACGCTAACACTGAATACGTGTTCTCGTTGGAGAACGGGGCTGCCGCCAGGCAGTTCTCGGGGGAAAACGGCCCTTCGCGAAGAGCCGTTTCGCCGAGCTCCCTGCGGGAAAGCGAAAGCAAAGGACGCTTTTCTCCTTCTCACTGCTTTCGTCAGAGGAACGGGGGAAGTCACAGTGTTCTTTCTCTCCCTGAGATACGCACAATCTGATGTTGCCTCCGAGCTCCGTTCTCGGCAAAGAACTGAAACGGACATGGGTTCCTGTGGGGAAGCCCTCGGCTTTGCTCGGGTTTCTCTGCGCAGTGTGTTTTCCCTGGGCCTCAGCGTACCCCCACTATCTCGTCAGGGCAACACTGCCTGGGACTTGCTCTGCCAAGAGCGAGCTGCCGCGTCGTCCTTTGGGCTGGGAAACCTTGCTTTGGCCAGTGCCAATGCACCGAATTCAGGCCGAAAGAAAAGAGACGAGGAAAAGGCCTTCTCTCCCCGGCTGCTTTCCCAGTCTCTTCCTAGAAGCTAAAGCTCTGTCGTTGCTCCCCTGGAAGGAGAGCTGCACCGCGATGTAGTTTTTCAGAAGAAGCCTTGCGTTTGCGAGAGCAAACGGGGACTGCACTGCGGGGCAAGGGGAAGGAAGGGAAGCTTCTCGCCCTCTGCCTGCCTTTGCTCAGAGGGCTGGGTGAAGTCAGGGAGTTCTCCCTTTCACCGAGAAACGTGCGGGCTGCTGTTGCCTGTGCGCTCTCTTCTTTGGAAAAGAGTCTGCACTTGCACACTTTGCACCGTGGAAAGGCAGCGGGGTCTGCCGAGATTTTGTCCCCAGGCGCTTTGCTCTCCCTGGGCTAAAGCGAGCCTTCACAACAGCTCAACGCTAACACTGCATACGCGTTCCCCTTGCAGAACGGGGCTCTCCCTGGGCCAAAGCGAGCCTTCACAATAGCTGAACGCTAACACTGAATACGTGTTCTCGTTGGAGAACGGGGCTGCCGCCAGGCAGTTCTCGGGGGAAAACGGCCCTTCGCGAAGAGCCGTTTCGCCGAGCTCCCTGCGGGAAAGCGAAAGCAAAGGACGCTTTTCTCCTTCTCACTGCTTTCGTCAGAGGAACGGGGGAAGTCACAGTGTTCTTTCTCTCCCTGAGATACGCACAATCTGATGTTGCCTCCGAGCTCCGTTCTCGGCAAAGAACTGAAACGGACATGGGTTCCTGTGGGGAAGCCCTCGGCTTTGCTCGGGTTTCTCTGCGCAGTGTGTTTTCCCTGGGCCTCAGCGTACCCCCACTATCTCGTCAGGGCAACACTGCCTGGGACTTGCTCTGCCAGGAGCGAGCTGCCGCGTCGTCCTTTGGGCTGGGAAACCTTGCTTTGGCCAGTGCCAATGCACCGAATTCAGGCCGAAAGAAAAGAGACGAGGAAAAGGCCTTCTCTCCCCGGCTGCTTTCCCAGTCTCTTCCTAGAAGCGAAAGCTCTGTCGTTGCTCCCCTGGAAGGAGAGCTGCACCGCGATGTAGTTTTTCAGAAGAAGCCTTGCGTTTGCGAGAGCAAACGGGGACTGCACTGCGGGGCAAGGGGAAGGAAGGGAAGCTTCTCGCCCTCTGCCTGCCTTTGCTCAGAGGGCTGGGTGAAGTCAGGGAGTTCTCCCTTTCACCGAGAAACGTGCGGGCTGCTGTTGCCTGTGCGCTCTCTTCTTTGGAAAAGAGTCTGCACTTGCACACTTTGCACCGTGGAAAGGCAGCGGGGTCTGCCGAGATTTTGTCCCCAGGCGCTTTGCTCTCCCTGGGCTAAAGCGAGCCTTCACAACAGCTCAACGCTAACACTGCATACGCGTTCCCCTTGCAGAACGGGGCTCTCCCTGGGCCAAAGCGAGCCTTCACAATAGCTGAACGCTAACACTGAATACGTGTTCTCGTTGGAGAACGGGGCTGCCGCCAGGCAGTTCTCGGGGGAAAACGGCCCTTCGCGAAGAGCCGTTTCGCCGAGCTCCCTGCGGGAAAGCGAAAGCAAAGGACGCTTTTCTCCTTCTCACTGCTTTCGTCAGAGGAACGGGGGAAGTCACAGTGTTCTTTCTCTCCCTGAGATACGCACAATCTGATGTTGCCTCCGAGCTCCGTTCTCGGCAAAGAACTGAAACGGACATGGGTTCCTGTGGGGAAGCCCTCGGCTTTGCTCGGGTTTCTCTGCGCAGTGTGTTTTCCCTGGGCCTCAGCGTACCCACACTATCTCGTCAGGGCAACACTGCCTGGGACTTGCTCTGCCAGGAGCGAGCTGCCGCGTCGTCCTTTGGGCTGGGAAACCTTGCTTTGGCCAGTGCCAATGCACCGAATTCAGGCCGAAAGAAAAGAGACGAGGAAAAGGCCTTCTCTCCCCGGCTGCTTTCCCAGTCTCTTCCTAGAAGCGAAAGCTCTGTCGTTGCTCCCCTGGAAGGAGAGCTGCACCGCGATGTAGTTTTTCAGAAGAAGCCTTGCGTTTGCGAGAGCAAACGGGGACTGCACTGCGGGGCCAGGGGAAGGAAGGGAAGCTTCTCGCCCTCTGCCTGCCTTTGCTCAGAGGGCTGGGTGAAGTCAGGGAGTTCTCCCTTTCACCGAGAAACGTGCGGGCTGCTGTTGCCTGTGCGCTCTCTTCTTTGGAAAAGAGTCTGCACTTGCACACTTTGCACCGTGGAAAGGCAGCGGGGTCTGCCGAGATTTTGTCCCCAGGCGCTTTGCTCTCCCTGGGCTAAAGCGAGCCTTCACAACAGCTCAACGCTAACACTGCATACGCATTCCCCTTGCAGAACGGGGCTCTCCCTGGGCCAAAGCGAGCCTTCACAATAGCTGAACGCTAACACTGAATACGTGTTCTCGTTGGAGAACGGGGCTGCCGCCAGGCAGTTCTCGGGGGAAAACGGCCCTTCGCGAAGAGCCGTTTCGCCGAGCTCCCTGCGGGAAAGCGAAAGCAAAGGACGCTTTTCTCCTTCTCACTGCTTTCGTCAGAGGAACGGGGGAAGTCACAGTGTTCTTTCTCTCCCTGAGATACGCACAATCTGATGTTGCCTCCGAGCTCCGTTCTCGGCAAAGAACTGAAACGGACATGGGTTCCTGTGGGGAAGCCCTCGGCTTTGCTCGGGTTTCTCTGCGCAGTGTGTTTTCCCTGGGCCTCAGCGTACCCCCACTATCTCGTCAGGGCAACACTGCCTGGGACTTGCTCTGCCAAGAGCGAGCTGCCGCGTCGTCCTTTGGGCTGGGAAACCTTGCTTTGGCCAGTGCCAATGCACCGAATTCAGGCCGAAAGAAAAGAGACGAGGAAAAGGCCTTCTCTCCCCGGCTGCTTTCCCAGTCTCTTCCTAGAAGCTAAAGCTCTGTCGTTGCTCCCCTGGAAGGAGAGCTGCACCGCGATGTAGTTTTTCAGAAGAAGCCTTGCGTTTGCGAGAGCAAACGGGGACTGCACTGCGGGGCAAGGGGAAGGAAGGGAAGCTTCTCGCCCTCTGCCTGCCTTTGCTCAGAGGGCTGGGTGAAGTCAGGGAGTTCTCCCTTTCACCGAGAAACGTGCGGGCTGCTGTTGCCTGTGCGCTCTCTTCTTTGGAAAAGAGTCTGCACTTGCACACTTTGCACCGTGGAGAGGCAGCGGGGTCTGCCGAGATTTTGTCCCCAGGCGCTTTGCTCTCCCTGGGCTAAAGCGAGCCTTCACAACAGCTCAACGCTAACACTGCATACGCGTTCCCCTTGCAGAACGGGGCTCTCCCTGGGCCAAAGCGAGACTTCACAATAGCTGAACGCTAACACTGAATACGTGTTCTTGTTGGAGAACGGGGCTGCCGCCAGGCAGTTCTCCGGGGAAAACGGCCCTTCGCGAAGAGCCGTTTCGCCGAGCTCCCTGCGGGAAAGCGAAAGCAAAGGACGCTTTTCTCCTTTTCACTGCTTTCGTCAGAGGAACGGGGGAAGTCACAGTGTTCTTTCTCTCCCTGAGATACGCACAATCTGATGTTGCCTCCGAGCTCCGTTCTCGGCAAAGAACTGAAACGGACATGGGTTCCTGTGGGGAAGCCCTCGGCTTTGCTCGGGTTTCTCTGCGCAGTGTGTTTTCCCTGGGCCTCAGCGTACCCACACTATCTCGTCAGGGCAACACTGCCTGGGACTTGCTCTGCCAGGAGCGAGCTGCCGCGTCGTCCTTTGGGCTGGGAAACCTTGCTTTGGCCAGTGCCAATGCACCGAATTCAGGCCGAAAGAAAAGAGACGAGGAAAAGGCCTTCTCTCCCCGGCTGCTTTCCCAGTCTCTTCCTAGAAGCTAAAGCTCTGTCGTTGCTCCCCTGGAAGGAGAGCTGCACCGCGATGTAGTTTTTCAGAAGAAGCCTTGCGTTTGCGAGAGCAAACGGGGACTGCACTGCGGGGCAAGGGGAAGGAAGGGAAGCTTCTCGCCCTCTGCCTGCCTTTGCTCAGAGGGCTGGGTGAAGTCAGGGAGTTCTCCCTTTCACCGAGAAACGTGCGGGCTGCTGTTGCCTGTGCGCTCTCTTCTTTGGAAAAGAGTCTGCACTTGCACACTTTGCACCGTGGAAAGGCAGCGGGGTCTGCCGAGATTTTGTCCCCAGGCGCTTTGCTCTCCCTGGGCTAAAGCGAGCCTTCACAACAGCTCAACGCTAACACTGCATACGCGTTCCCCTTGCAGAACGGGGCTCTCCCTGGGCCAAAGCGAGCCTTCACAATAGCTGAACGCTAACACTGAATACGTGTTCTCGTTGGAGAACGGGGCTGCCGCCAGGCAGTTCTCGGGGGAAAACGGCCCTTCGCGAAGAGCCGTTTCGCCGAGCTCCCTGCGGGAAAGCGAAAGCAAAGGACGCTTTTCTCCTTCTCACTGCTTTCGTCAGAGGAACGGGGGAAGTCACAGTGTTCTTTCTCTCCCTGAGATACGCACAATCTGATGTTGCCTCCGAGCTCCGTTCTCGGCAAAGAACTGAAACGGACATGGGTTCCTGTGGGGAAGCCCTCGGCTTTGCTCGGGTTTCTCTGCGCAGTGTGTTTTCCCTGGGCCTCAGCGTACCCACACTATCTCGTCAGGGCAACACTGCCTGGGACTTGCTCTGCCAGGAGCGAGCTGCCGCGTCGTCCTTTGGGCTGGGAAACCTTGCTTTGGCCAGTGCCAATGCACCGAATTCAGGCCGAAAGAAAAGAGACGAGGAAAAGGCCTTCTCTCCCCGGCTGCTTTCCCAGTCTCTTCCTAGAAGCGAAAGCTCTGTCGTTGCTCCCCTGGAAGGAGAGCTGCACCGCGATGTAGTTTTTCAGAAGAAGCCTTGCGTTTGCGGGAGCAAACGCGGACTGCACTGCGGGGCAAGGGGAAGGAAGGGAAGCTTCTCGCCCTCTGCCTGCCTTTGCTCAGAGGGCTGGGTGAAGTCAGGGAGTTCTCCCTTTCACCGAGAAACGTGCGGGCTGCTGTTGCCTGTGCGCTCTCTTCTTTGGAAAAGAGTCTGCACTTGCACACTTTGCACCGTGGAAAGGCAGCGGGGTCTGCCGAGATTTTGTCCCCAGGCGCTTTGCTCTCCCTGGGCTAAAGCGAGCCTTCACAACAGCTCAACGCTAACACTGCATACGCGTTCCCCTTGCAGAACGGGGCTCTCCCTGGGCCAAAGCGAGCCTTCACAATAGCTGAACGCTAACACTGAATACGTGTTCTCGTTGGAGAACGGGGCTGCCGCCAGGCAGTTCTCGGGGGAAAACGGCCCTTCGCGAAGAGCCGTTTCGCCGAGCTCCCTGCGGGAAAGCGAAAGCAAAGGACGCTTTTCTCCTTCTCACTGCTTTCGTCAGAGGAACGGGGGAAGTCACAGTGTTCTTTCTCTCCCTGAGATACGCACAATCTGATGTTGCCTCCGAGCTCCGTTCTCGGCAAAGAACTGAAACGGACATGGGTTCCTGTGGGGAAGCCCTCGGCTTTGCTCGGGTTTCTCTGCGCAGTGTGTTTTCCCTGGGCCTCAGCGTACCCACACTATCTCGTCAGGGCAACACTGCCTGGGACTTGCTCTGCCAGGAGCGAGCTGCCGCGTCGTCCTTTGGGCTGGGAAACCTTGCTTTGGCCAGTGCCAATGCACCGAATTCAGGCCGAAAGAAAAGAGACGAGGAAAAGGCCTTCTCTCCCCGGCTGCTTTCCCAGTCTCTTCCTAGAAGCTAAAGCTCTGTCGTTGCTCCCCTGGAAGGAGAGCTGCACCGCGATGTAGTTTTTCAGAAGAAGCCTTGCGTTTGCGAGAGCAAACGGGGACTGCACTGCGGGGCAAGGGGAAGGAAGGGAAGCTTCTCGCCCTCTGCCTGCCTTTGCTCAGAGGGCTGGGTGAAGTCAGGGAGTTCTCCCTTTCACCGAGAAACGTGCGGGCTGCTGTTGCCTGTGCGCTCTCTTCTTTGGAAAAGAGTCTGCACTTGCACACTTTGCACCGTGGAAAGGCAGCGGGGTCTGCCGAGATTTTGTCCCCAGGCGCTTTGCTCTCCCTGGGCTAAAGCGAGCCTTCACAACAGCTCAACGCTAACACTGCATACGCGTTCCCCTTGCAGAACGGGGCTCTCCCTGGGCCAAAGCGAGCCTTCACAATAGCTGAACGCTAACACTGAATACGTGTTCTCGTTGGAGAACGGGGCTGCCGCCAGGCAGTTCTCGGGGGAAAACGGCCCTTCGCGAAGAGCCGTTTCGCCGAGCTCCCTGCGGGAAAGCGAAAGCAAAGGACGCTTTTCTCCTTCTCACTGCTTTCGTCAGAGGAACGGGGGAAGTCACAGTGTTCTTTCTCTCCCTGAGATACGCACAATCTGATGTTGCCTCCGAGCTCCGTTCTCGGCAAAGAACTGAAACGGACATGGGTTCCTGTGGGGAAGCCCTCGGCTTTGCTCGGGTTTCTCTGCGCAGTGTGTTTTCCCTGGGCCTCAGCGTACCCACACTATCTCGTCAGGGCAACACTGCCTGGGACTTGCTCTGCCAGGAGCGAGCTGCCGCGTCGTCCTTTGGGCTGGGAAACCTTGCTTTGGCCAGTGCCAATGCACCGAATTCAGGCCGAAAGAAAAGAGACGAGGAAAAGGCCTTCTCTCCCCGGCTGCTTTCCCAGTCTCTTCCTAGAAGCGAAAGCTCTGTCGTTGCTCCCCTGGAAGGAGAGCTGCACCGCGATGTAGTTTTTCAGAAGAAGCCTTGCGTTTGCGAGAGCAAACGGGGACTGCACTGCGGGGCCAGGGGAAGGAAGGGAAGCTTCTCGCCCTCTGCCTGCCTTTGCTCAGAGGGCTGGGTGAAGTCAGGGAGTTCTCCCTTTCACCGAGAAACGTGCGGGCTGCTGTTGCCTGTGCGCTCTCTTCTTTGGAAAAGAGTCTGCACTTGCACACTTTGCACCGTGGAAAGGCAGCGGGGTCTGCCGAGATTTTGTCCCCAGGCGCTTTGCTCTCCCTGGGCTAAAGCGAGCCTTCACAACAGCTCAACGCTAACACTGCATACGCATTCCCCTTGCAGAACGGGGCTCTCCCTGGGCCAAAGCGAGCCTTGACAATAGCTGAACGCTAACACTGAATACGTGTTCTCGTTGGAGAACGGGGCTGCCGCCAGGCAGTTCTCGGGGGAAAACGGCCCTTCGCGAAGAGCCGTTTCGCCGAGCTCCCTGCGGGAAAGCGAAAGCAAAGGACGCTTTTCTCCTTCTCACTGCTTTCGTCAGAGGAACGGGGGAAGTCACAGTGTTCTTTCTCTCCCTGAGATACGCACAATCTGATGTTGCCTCCGAGCTCCGTTCTCGGCAAAGAACTGAAACGGACATGGGTTCCTGTGGGGAAGCCCTCGGCTTTGCTCGGGTTTCTCTGCGCAGTGTGTTTTCCCTGGGCCTCAGCGTACCCCCACTATCTCGTCAGGGCAACACTGCCTGGGACTTGCTCTGCCAAGAGCGAGCTGCCGCGTCGTCCTTTGGGCTGGGAAACCTTGCTTTGGCCAGTGCCAATGCACCGAATTCAGGCCGAAAGAAAAGAGACGAGGAAAAGGCCTTCTCTCCCCGGCTGCTTTCCCAGTCTCTTCCTAGAAGCTAAAGCTCTGTCGTTGCTCCCCTGGAAGGAGAGCTGCACCGCGATGTAGTTTTTCAGAAGAAGCCTTGCGTTTGCGAGAGCAAACGGGGACTGCACTGCGGGGCAAGGGGAAGGAAGGGAAGCTTCTCGCCCTCTGCCTGCCTTTGCTCAGAGGGCTGGGTGAAGTCAGGGAGTTCTCCCTTTCACCGAGAAACGTGCGGGCTGCTGTTGCCTGTGCGCTCTCTTCTTTGGAAAAGAGTCTGCACTTGCACACTTTGCACCGTGGAAAGGCAGCGGGGTCTGCCGAGATTTTGTCCCCAGGCGCTTTGCTCTCCCTGGGCTAAAGCGAGCCTTCACAACAGCTCAACGCTAACACTGCATACGCGTTCCCCTTGCAGAACGGGGCTCTCCCTGGGCCAAAGCGAGCCTTCACAATAGCTGAACGCTAACACTGAATACGTGTTCTCGTTGGAGAACGGGGCTGCCGCCAGGCAGTTCTCGGGGGAAAACGGCCCTTCGCGAAGAGCCGTTTCGCCGAGCTCCCTGCGGGAAAGCGAAAGCAAAGGACGCTTTTCTCCTTCTCACTGCTTTCGTCAGAGGAACGGGGGAAGTCACAGTGTTCTTTCTCTCCCTGAGATACGCACAATCTGATGTTGCCTCCGAGCTCCGTTCTCGGCAAAGAACTGAAACGGACATGGGTTCCTGTGGGGAAGCCCTCGGCTTTGCTCGGGTTTCTCTGCGCAGTGTGTTTTCCCTGGGCCTCAGCGTACCCACACTATCTCGTCAGGGCAACACTGCCTGGGACTTGCTCTGCCAGGAGCGAGCTGCCGCGTCGTCCTTTGGGCTGGGAAACCTTGCTTTGGCCAGTGCCAATGCACCGAATTCAGGCCGAAAGAAAAGAGACGAGGAAAAGGCCTTCTCTCCCCGGCTGCTTTCCCAGTCTCTTCCTAGAAGCTAAAGCTCTGTCGTTGCTCCCCTGGAAGGAGAGCTGCACCGCGATGTAGTTTTTCAGAAGAAGCCTTGCGTTTGCGAGAGCAAACGGGGACTGCACTGCGGGGCAAGGGGAAGGAAGGGAAGCTTCTCGCCCTCTGCCTGCCTTTGCTCAGAGGGCTGGGTGAAGTCAGGGAGTTCTCCCTTTCACCGAGAAACGTGCGGGCTGCTGTTGCCTGTGCGCTCTCTTCTTTGGAAAAGAGTCTGCACTTGCACACTTTGCACCGTGGAAAGGCAGCGGGGTCTGCCGAGATTTTGTCCCCAGGCGCTTTGCTCTCCCTGGGCTAAAGCGAGCCTTCACAACAGCTCAACGCTAACACTGCATACGCGTTCCCCTTGCAGAACGGGGCTCTCCCTGGGCCAAAGCGAGCCTTCACAATAGCTGAACGCTAACACTGAATACGTGTTCTCGTTGGAGAACGGGGCTGCCGCCAGGCAGTTCTCGGGGGAAAACGGCCCTTCGCGAAGAGCCGTTTCGCCGAGCTCCCTGCGGGAAAGCGAAAGCAAAGGACGCTTTTCTCCTTCTCACTGCTTTCGTCAGAGGAACGGGGGAAGTCACAGTGTTCTTTCTCTCCCTGAGATACGCACAATCTGATGTTGCCTCCGAGCTCCGTTCTCGGCAAAGAACTGAAACGGACATGGGTTCCTGTGGGGAAGCCCTCGGCTTTGCTCGGGTTTCTCTGCGCAGTGTGTTTTCCCTGGGCCTCAGCGTACCCACACTATCTCGTCAGGGCAACACTGCCTGGGACTTGCTCTGCCAGGAGCGAGCTGCCGCGTCGTCCTTTGGGCTGGGAAACCTTGCTTTGGCCAGTGCCAATGCACCGAATTCAGGCCGAAAGAAAAGAGACGAGGAAAAGGCCTTCTCTCCCCGGCTGCTTTCCCAGTCTCTTCCTAGAAGCTAAAGCTCTGTCGTTGCTCCCCTGGAAGGAGAGCTGCACCGCGATGTAGTTTTTCAGAAGAAGCCTTGCGTTTGCGAGAGCAAACGGGGACTGCACTGCGGGGCAAGGGGAAGGAAGGGAAGCTTCTCGCCCTCTGCCTGCCTTTGCTCAGAGGGCTGGGTGAAGTCAGGGAGTTCTCCCTTTCACCGAGAAACGTGCGGGCTGCTGTTGCCTGTGCGCTCTCTTCTTTGGAAAAGAGTCTGCACTTGCACACTTTGCACCGTGGAAAGGCAGCGGGGTCTGCCGAGATTTTGTCCCCAGGCGCTTTGCTCTCCCTGGGCTAAAGCGAGCCTTCACAACAGCTCAACGCTAACACTGCATACGCGTTCCCCTTGCAGAACGGGGCTCTCCCTGGGCCAAAGCGAGCCTTCACAATAGCTGAACGCTAACACTGAATACGTGTTCTCGTTGGAGAACGGGGCTGCCGCCAGGCAGTTCTCGGGGGAAAACGGCCCTTCGCGAAGAGCCGTTTCGCCGAGCTCCCTGCGGGAAAGCGAAAGCAAAGGACGCTTTTCTCCTTCTCACTGCTTTCGTCAGAGGAACGGGGGAAGTCACAGTGTTCTTTCTCTCCCTGAGATACGCACAATCTGATGTTGCCTCCGAGCTCCGTTCTCGGCAAAGAACTGAAACGGACATGGGTTCCTGTGGGGAAGCCCTCGGCTTTGCTCGGGTTTCTCTGCGCAGTGTGTTTTCCCTGGGCCTCAGCGTACCCACACTATCTCGTCAGGGCAACACTGCCTGGGACTTGCTCTGCCAGGAGCGAGCTGCCGCGTCGTCCTTTGGGCTGGGAAACCTTGCTTTGGCCAGTGCCAATGCACCGAATTCAGGCCGAAAGAAAAGAGACGAGGAAAAGGCCTTCTCTCCCCGGCTGCTTTCCCAGTCTCTTCCTAGAAGCTAAAGCTCTGTCGTTGCTCCCCTGGAAGGAGAGCTGCACCGCGATGTAGTTTTTCAGAAGAAGCCTTGCGTTTGCGAGAGCAAACGGGGACTGCACTGCGGGGCAAGGGGAAGGAAGGGAAGCTTCTCGCCCTCTGCCTGCCTTTGCTCAGAGGGCTGGGTGAAGTCAGGGAGTTCTCCCTTTCACCGAGAAACGTGCGGGCTGCTGTTGCCTGTGCGCTCTCTTCTTTGGAAAAGAGTCTGCACTTGCACACTTTGCACCGTGGAAAGGCAGCGGGGTCTGCCGAGATTTTGTCCCCAGGCGCTTTGCTCTCCCTGGGCTAAAGCGAGCCTTCACAACAGCTCAACGCTAACACTGCATACGCGTTCCCCTTGCAGAACGGGGCTCTCCCTGGGCCAAAGCGAGCCTTCACAATAGCTGAACGCTAACACTGAATACGTGTTCTCGTTGGAGAACGGGGCTGCCGCCAGGCAGTTCTCGGGGGAAAACGGCCCTTCGCGAAGAGCCGTTTCGCCGAGCTCCCTGCGGGAAAGCGAAAGCAAAGGACGCTTTTCTCCTTCTCACTGCTTTCGTCAGAGGAACGGGGGAAGTCACAGTGTTCTTTCTCTCCCTGAGATACGCACAATCTGATGTTGCCTCCGAGCTCCGTTCTCGGCAAAGAACTGAAACGGACATGGGTTCCTGTGGGGAAGCCCTCGGCTTTGCTCGGGTTTCTCTGCGCAGTGTGTTTTCCCTGGGCCTCAGCGTACCCACACTATCTCGTCAGGGCAACACTGCCTGGGACTTGCTCTGCCAGGAGCGAGCTGCCGCGTCGTCCTTTGGGCTGGGAAACCTTGCTTTGGCCAGTGCCAATGCACCGAATTCAGGCCGAAAGAAAAGAGACGAGGAAAAGGCCTTCTCTCCCCGGCTGCTTTCCCAGTCTCTTCCTAGAAGCTAAAGCTCTGTCGTTGCTCCCCTGGAAGGAGAGCTGCACCGCGATGTAGTTTTTCAGAAGAAGCCTTGCGTTTGCGAGAGCAAACGGGGACTGCACTGCGGGGCAAGGGGAAGGAAGGGAAGCTTCTCGCCCTCTGCCTGCCTTTGCTCAGAGGGCTGGGTGAAGTCAGGGAGTTCTCCCTTTCACCGAGAAACGTGCGGGCTGCTGTTGCCTGTGCGCTCTCTTCTTTGGAAAAGAGTCTGCACTTGCACACTTTGCACCGTGGAAAGGCAGCGGGGTCTGCCGAGATTTTGTCCCCAGGCGCTTTGCTCTCCCTGGGCTAAAGCGAGCCTTCACAACAGCTCAACGCTAACACTGCATACGCGTTCCCCTTGCAGAACGGGGCTCTCCCTGGGCCAAAGCGAGCCTTCACAATAGCTGAACGCTAACACTGAATACGTGTTCTCGTTGGAGAACGGGGCTGCCGCCAGGCAGTTCTCGGGGGAAAACGGCCCTTCGCGAAGAGCCGTTTCGCCGAGCTCCCTGCGGGAAAGCGAAAGCAAAGGACGCTTTTCTCCTTCTCACTGCTTTCGTCAGAGGAACGGGGGAAGTCACAGTGTTCTTTCTCTCCCTGAGATACGCACAATCTGATGTTGCCTCCGAGCTCCGTTCTCGGCAAAGAACTGAAACGGACATGGGTTCCTGTGGGGAAGCCCTCGGCTTTGCTCGGGTTTCTCTGCGCAGTGTGTTTTCCCTGGGCCTCAGCGTACCCACACTATCTCGTCAGGGCAACACTGCCTGGGACTTGCTCTGCCAGGAGCGAGCTGCCGCGTCGTCCTTTGGGCTGGGAAACCTTGCTTTGGCCAGTGCCAATGCACCGAATTCAGGCCGAAAGAAAAGAGACGAGGAAAAGGCCTTCTCTCCCCGGCTGCTTTCCCAGTCTCTTCCTAGAAGCTAAAGCTCTGTCGTTGCTCCCCTGGAAGGAGAGCTGCACCGCGATGTAGTTTTTCAGAAGAAGCCTTGCGTTTGCGAGAGCAAACGGGGACTGCACTGCGGGGCAAGGGGAAGGAAGGGAAGCTTCTCGCCCTCTGCCTGCCTTTGCTCAGAGGGCTGGGTGAAGTCAGGGAGTTCTCCCTTTCACCGAGAAACGTGCGGGCTGCTGTTGCCTGTGCGCTCTCTTCTTTGGAAAAGAGTCTGCACTTGCACACTTTGCACCGTGGAAAGGCAGCGGGGTCTGCCGAGATTTTGTCCCCAGGCGCTTTGCTCTCCCTGGGCTAAAGCGAGCCTTCACAACAGCTCAACGCTAACACTGCATACGCGTTCCCCTTGCAGAACGGGGCTCTCCCTGGGCCAAAGCGAGCCTTCACAATAGCTGAACGCTAACACTGAATACGTGTTCTCGTTGGAGAACGGGGCTGCCGCCAGGCAGTTCTCGGGGGAAAACGGCCCTTCGCGAAGAGCCGTTTCGCCGAGCTCCCTGCGGGAAAGCGAAAGCAAAGGACGCTTTTCTCCTTCTCACTGCTTTCGTCAGAGGAACGGGGGAAGTCACAGTGTTCTTTCTCTCCCTGAGATACGCACAATCTGATGTTGCCTCCGAGCTCCGTTCTCGGCAAAGAACTGAAACGGACATGGGTTCCTGTGGGGAAGCCCTCGGCTTTGCTCGGGTTTCTCTGCGCAGTGTGTTTTCCCTGGGCCTCAGCGTACCCACACTATCTCGTCAGGGCAACACTGCCTGGGACTTGCTCTGCCAGGAGCGAGCTGCCGCGTCGTCCTTTGGGCTGGGAAACCTTGCTTTGGCCAGTGCCAATGCACCGAATTCAGGCCGAAAGAAAAGAGACGAGGAAAAGGCCTTCTCTCCCCGGCTGCTTTCCCAGTCTCTTCCTAGAAGCGAAAGCTCTGTCGTTGCTCCCCTGGAAGGAGAGCTGCACCGCGATGTAGTTTTTCAGAAGAAGCCTTGCGTTTGCGAGAGCAAACGGGGACTGCACTGCGGGGCCAGGGGAAGGAAGGGAAGCTTCTCGCCCTCTGCCTGCCTTTGCTCAGAGGGCTGGGTGAAGTCAGGGAGTTCTCCCTTTCACCGAGAAACGTGCGGGCTGCTGTTGCCTGTGCGCTCTCTTCTTTGGAAAAGAGTCTGCACTTGCACACTTTGCACCGTGGAAAGGCAGCGGGGTCTGCCGAGATTTTGTCCCCAGGCGCTTTGCTCTCCCTGGGCTAAAGCGAGCCTTCACAACAGCTCAACGCTAACACTGCATACGCATTCCCCTTGCAGAACGGGGCTCTCCCTGGGCCAAAGCGAGCCTTGACAATAGCTGAACGCTAACACTGAATACGTGTTCTCGTTGGAGAACGGGGCTGCCGCCAGGCAGTTCTCGGGGGAAAACGGCCCTTCGCGAAGAGCCGTTTCGCCGAGCTCCCTGCGGGAAAGCGAAAGCAAAGGACGCTTTTCTCCTTCTCACTGCTTTCGTCAGAGGAACGGGGGAAGTCACAGTGTTCTTTCTCTCCCTGAGATACGCACAATCTGATGTTGCCTCCGAGCTCCGTTCTCGGCAAAGAACTGAAACGGACATGGGTTCCTGTGGGGAAGCCCTCGGCTTTGCTCGGGTTTCTCTGCGCAGTGTGTTTTCCCTGGGCCTCAGCGTACCCCCACTATCTCGTCAGGGCAACACTGCCTGGGACTTGCTCTGCCAAGAGCGAGCTGCCGCGTCGTCCTTTGGGCTGGGAAACCTTGCTTTGGCCAGTGCCAATGCACCGAATTCAGGCCGAAAGAAAAGAGACGAGGAAAAGGCCTTCTCTCCCCGGCTGCTTTCCCAGTCTCTTCCTAGAAGCTAAAGCTCTGTCGTTGCTCCCCTGGAAGGAGAGCTGCACCGCGATGTAGTTTTTCAGAAGAAGCCTTGCGTTTGCGAGAGCAAACGGGGACTGCACTGCGGGGCAAGGGGAAGGAAGGGAAGCTTCTCGCCCTCTGCCTGCCTTTGCTCAGAGGGCTGGGTGAAGTCAGGGAGTTCTCCCTTTCACCGAGAAACGTGCGGGCTGCTGTTGCCTGTGCGCTCTCTTCTTTGGAAAAGAGTCTGCACTTGCACACTTTGCACCGTGGAAAGGCAGCGGGGTCTGCCGAGATTTTGTCCCCAGGCGCTTTGCTCTCCCTGGGCTAAAGCGAGCCTTCACAACAGCTCAACGCTAACACTGCATACGCGTTCCCCTTGCAGAACGGGGCTCTCCCTGGGCCAAAGCGAGCCTTCACAATAGCTGAACGCTAACACTGAATACGTGTTCTTGTTGGAGAACGGGGCTGCCGCCAGGCAGTTCTCGGGGGAAAACGGCCCTTCGCGAAGAG
The DNA here is from genome assembly GCF_030014295.1 of Loxodonta africana. NCBI lineage: Eukaryota > Metazoa > Chordata > Mammalia > Proboscidea > Elephantidae > Loxodonta > Loxodonta africana. The sequence continues at coordinate 93,885 of NW_026975179.1, read as the reverse complement.
CCGTTTCGCCGAGCTCCCTGCGGGAAAGCGAAAGCAAAGGACGCTTTTCTCCTTCTCACTGCTTTCGTCAGAGGAACGGGGGAAGTCACAGTGTTCTTTCTCTCCCTGAGATACGCACAATCTGATGTTGCCTCCGAGCTCCGTTCTCGGCAAAGAACTGAAACGGACATGGGTTCCTGTGGGGAAGCCCTCGGCTTTGCTCGGGTTTCTCTGCGCAGTGTGTTTTCCCTGGGCCTCAGCGTACCCACACTATCTCGTCAGGGCAACACTGCCTGGGACTTGCTCTGCCAGGAGCGAGCTGCCGCGTCGTCCTTTGGGCTGGGAAACCTTGCTTTGGCCAGTGCCAATGCACCGAATTCAGGCCGAAAGAAAAGAGACGAGGAAAAGGCCTTCTCTCCCCGGCTGCTTTCCCAGTCTCTTCCTAGAAGCTAAAGCTCTGTCGTTGCTCCCCTGGAAGGAGAGCTGCACCGCGATGTAGTTTTTCAGAAGAAGCCTTGCGTTTGCGAGAGCAAACGGGGACTGCACTGCGGGGCAAGGGGAAGGAAGGGAAGCTTCTCGCCCTCTGCCTGCCTTTGCTCAGAGGGCTGGGTGAAGTCAGGGAGTTCTCCCTTTCACCGAGAAACGTGCGGGCTGCTGTTGCCTGTGCGCTCTCTTCTTTGGAAAAGAGTCTGCACTTGCACACTTTGCACCGTGGAAAGGCAGCGGGGTCTGCCGAGATTTTGTCCCCAGGCGCTTTGCTCTCCCTGGGCTAAAGCGAGCCTTCACAACAGCTCAACGCTAACACTGCATACGCGTTCCCCTTGCAGAACGGGGCTCTCCCTGGGCCAAAGCGAGCCTTCACAATAGCTGAACGCTAACACTGAATACGTGTTCTCGTTGGAGAACGGGGCTGCCGCCAGGCAGTTCTCGGGGGAAAACGGCCCTTCGCGAAGAGCCGTTTCGCCGAGCTCCCTGCGGGAAAGCGAAAGCAAAGGACGCTTTTCTCCTTCTCACTGCTTTCGTCAGAGGAACGGGGGAAGTCACAGTGTTCTTTCTCTCCCTGAGATACGCACAATCTGATGTTGCCTCCGAGCTCCGTTCTCGGCAAAGAACTGAAACGGACATGGGTTCCTGTGGGGAAGCCCTCGGCTTTGCTCGGGTTTCTCTGCGCAGTGTGTTTTCCCTGGGCCTCAGCGTACCCACACTATCTCGTCAGGGCAACACTGCCTGGGACTTGCTCTGCCAGGAGCGAGCTGCCGCGTCGTCCTTTGGGCTGGGAAACCTTGCTTTGGCCAGTGCCAATGCACCGAATTCAGGCCGAAAGAAAAGAGACGAGGAAAAGGCCTTCTCTCCCCGGCTGCTTTCCCAGTCTCTTCCTAGAAGCTAAAGCTCTGTCGTTGCTCCCCTGGAAGGAGAGCTGCACCGCGATGTAGTTTTTCAGAAGAAGCCTTGCGTTTGCGAGAGCAAACGGGGACTGCACTGCGGGGCAAGGGGAAGGAAGGGAAGCTTCTCGCCCTCTGCCTGCCTTTGCTCAGAGGGCTGGGTGAAGTCAGGGAGTTCTCCCTTTCACCGAGAAACGTGCGGGCTGCTGTTGCCTGTGCGCTCTCTTCTTTGGAAAAGAGTCTGCACTTGCACACTTTGCACCGTGGAAAGGCAGCGGGGTCTGCCGAGATTTTGTCCCCAGGCGCTTTGCTCTCCCTGGGCTAAAGCGAGCCTTCACAACAGCTCAACGCTAACACTGCATACGCGTTCCCCTTGCAGAACGGGGCTCTCCCTGGGCCAAAGCGAGCCTTCACAATAGCTGAACGCTAACACTGAATACGTGTTCTCGTTGGAGAACGGGGCTGCCGCCAGGCAGTTCTCGGGGGAAAACGGCCCTTCGCGAAGAGCCGTTTCGCCGAGCTCCCTGCGGGAAAGCGAAAGCAAAGGACGCTTTTCTCCTTCTCACTGCTTTCGTCAGAGGAACGGGGGAAGTCACAGTGTTCTTTCTCTCCCTGAGATACGCACAATCTGATGTTGCCTCCGAGCTCCGTTCTCGGCAAAGAACTGAAACGGACATGGGTTCCTGTGGGGAAGCCCTCGGCTTTGCTCGGGTTTCTCTGCGCAGTGTGTTTTCCCTGGGCCTCAGCGTACCCACACTATCTCGTCAGGGCAACACTGCCTGGGACTTGCTCTGCCAGGAGCGAGCTGCCGCGTCGTCCTTTGGGCTGGGAAACCTTGCTTTGGCCAGTGCCAATGCACCGAATTCAGGCCGAAAGAAAAGAGACGAGGAAAAGGCCTTCTCTCCCCGGCTGCTTTCCCAGTCTCTTCCTAGAAGCGAAAGCTCTGTCGTTGCTCCCCTGGAAGGAGAGCTGCACCGCGATGTAGTTTTTCAGAAGAAGCCTTGCGTTTGCGAGAGCAAACGGGGACTGCACTGCGGGGCCAGGGGAAGGAAGGGAAGCTTCTCGCCCTCTGCCTGCCTTTGCTCAGAGGGCTGGGTGAAGTCAGGGAGTTCTCCCTTTCACCGAGAAACGTGCGGGCTGCTGTTGCCTGTGCGCTCTCTTCTTTGGAAAAGAGTCTGCACTTGCACACTTTGCACCGTGGAAAGGCAGCGGGGTCTGCCGAGATTTTGTCCCCAGGCGCTTTGCTCTCCCTGGGCTAAAGCGAGCCTTCACAACAGCTCAACGCTAACACTGCATACGCATTCCCCTTGCAGAACGGGGCTCTCCCTGGGCCAAAGCGAGCCTTGACAATAGCTGAACGCTAACACTGAATACGTGTTCTCGTTGGAGAACGGGGCTGCCGCCAGGCAGTTCTCGGGGGAAAACGGCCCTTCGCGAAGAGCCGTTTCGCCGAGCTCCCTGCGGGAAAGCGAAAGCAAAGGACGCTTTTCTCCTTCTCACTGCTTTCGTCAGAGGAACGGGGGAAGTCACAGTGTTCTTTCTCTCCCTGAGATACGCACAATCTGATGTTGCCTCCGAGCTCCGTTCTCGGCAAAGAACTGAAACGGACATGGGTTCCTGTGGGGAAGCCCTCGGCTTTGCTCGGGTTTCTCTGCGCAGTGTGTTTTCCCTGGGCCTCAGCGTACCCCCACTATCTCGTCAGGGCAACACTGCCTGGGACTTGCTCTGCCAAGAGCGAGCTGCCGCGTCGTCCTTTGGGCTGGGAAACCTTGCTTTGGCCAGTGCCAATGCACCGAATTCAGGCCGAAAGAAAAGAGACGAGGAAAAGGCCTTCTCTCCCCGGCTGCTTTCCCAGTCTCTTCCTAGAAGCTAAAGCTCTGTCGTTGCTCCCCTGGAAGGAGAGCTGCACCGCGATGTAGTTTTTCAGAAGAAGCCTTGCGTTTGCGAGAGCAAACGGGGACTGCACTGCGGGGCAAGGGGAAGGAAGGGAAGCTTCTCGCCCTCTGCCTGCCTTTGCTCAGAGGGCTGGGTGAAGTCAGGGAGTTCTCCCTTTCACCGAGAAACGTGCGGGCTGCTGTTGCCTGTGCGCTCTCTTCTTTGGAAAAGAGTCTGCACTTGCACACTTTGCACCGTGGAAAGGCAGCGGGGTCTGCCGAGATTTTGTCCCCAGGCGCTTTGCTCTCCCTGGGCTAAAGCGAGCCTTCACAACAGCTCAACGCTAACACTGCATACGCGTTCCCCTTGCAGAACGGGGCTCTCCCTGGGCCAAAGCGAGCCTTCACAATAGCTGAACGCTAACACTGAATACGTGTTCTCGTTGGAGAACGGGGCTGCCGCCAGGCAGTTCTCGGGGGAAAACGGCCCTTCGCGAAGAGCCGTTTCGCCGAGCTCCCTGCGGGAAAGCGAAAGCAAAGGACGCTTTTCTCCTCACTGCTTTCGTCAGAGGAACGGGGGAAGTCACAGTGTTCTTTCTCTCCCTGAGATACGCACAATCTGATGTTGCCTCCGAGCTCCGTTCTCGGCAAAGAACTGAAACGGACATGGGTTCCTGTGGGGAAGCCCTCGGCTTTGCTCGGGTTTCTCTGCGCAGTGTGTTTTCCCTGGGCCTCAGCGTACCCACACTATCTCGTCAGGGCAACACTGCCTGGGACTTGCTCTGCCAGGAGCGAGCTGCCGCGTCGTCCTTTGGGCTGGGAAACCTTGCTTTGGCCAGTGCCAATGCACCGAATTCAGGCCGAAAGAAAAGAGACGAGGAAAAGGCCTTCTCTCCCCGGCTGCTTTCCCAGTCTCTTCCTAGAAGCGAAAGCTCTGTCGTTGCTCCCCTGGAAGGAGAGCTGCACCGCGATGTAGTTTTTCAGAAGAAGCCTTGCGTTTGCGGGAGCAAACGGGGACTGCACTGCGGGGCAAGGGGAAGGAAGGGAAGCTTCTCGCCCTCTGCCTGCCTTTGCTCAGAGGGCTGGGTGAAGTCAGGGAGTTCTCCCTTTCACCGAGAAACGTGCGGGCTGCTGTTGCCTGTGCGCTCTCTTCTTTGGAAAAGAGTCTGCACTTGCACACTTTGCACCGTGGAAAGGCAGCGGGGTCTGCCGAGATTTTGTCCCCAGGCGCTTTGCTCTCCCTGGGCTAAAGCGAGCCTTCACAACAGCTCAACGCTAACACTGCATACGCGTTCCCCTTGCAGAACGGGGCTCTCCCTGGGCCAAAGCGAGCCTTCACAATAGCTGAACGCTAACACTGAATACGTGTTCTCGTTGGAGAACGGGGCTGCCGCCAGGCAGTTCTCGGGGGAAAACGGCCCTTCGCGAAGAGCCGTTTCGCCGAGCTCCCTGCGGGAAAGCGAAAGCAAAGGACGCTTTTCTCCTTCTCACTGCTTTCGTCAGAGGAACGGGGGAAGTCACAGTGTTCTTTCTCTCCCTGAGATACGCACAATCTGATGTTGCCTCCGAGCTCCGTTCTCGGCAAAGAACTGAAACGGACATGGGTTCCTGTGGGGAAGCCCTCGGCTTTGCTCGGGTTTCTCTGCGCAGTGTGTTTTCCCTGGGCCTCAGCGTACCCACACTATCTCGTCAGGGCAACACTGCCTGGGACTTGCTCTGCCAGGAGCGAGCTGCCGCGTCGTCCTTTGGGCTGGGAAACCTTGCTTTGGCCAGTGCCAATGCACCGAATTCAGGCCGAAAGAAAAGAGACGAGGAAAAGGCCTTCTCTCCCCGGCTGCTTTCCCAGTCTCTTCCTAGAAGCTAAAGCTCTGTCGTTGCTCCCCTGGAAGGAGAGCTGCACCGCGATGTAGTTTTTCAGAAGAAGCCTTGCGTTTGCGAGAGCAAACGGGGACTGCACTGCGGGGCAAGGGGAAGGAAGGGAAGCTTCTCGCCCTCTGCCTGCCTTTGCTCAGAGGGCTGGGTGAAGTCAGGGAGTTCTCCCTTTCACCGAGAAACGTGCGGGCTGCTGTTGCCTGTGCGCTCTCTTCTTTGGAAAAGAGTCTGCACTTGCACACTTTGCACCGTGGAGAGGCAGCGGGGTCTGCCGAGATTTTGTCCCCAGGCGCTTTGCTCTCCCTGGGCTAAAGTGAGCCTTCACAACAGCTCAACGCTAACACTGCATACGCGTTCCCCTTGCAGAACGGGGCTCACCCTGGGCCAAAGCGAGCCTTCACAATAGCTGAACGCTAACACTGAATACGTGTTCTCGTTGGAGAACGGGGCTGCCGCCAGGCAGTTCTCGGGGGAAAACGGCCCTTCGCGAAGAGCCGTTTCGCCGAGCTCCCTGCGGGAAAGCGAAAGCAAAGGACGCTTTTCTCCTTCTCACTGCTTTCGTCAGAGGAACGGGGTAAGTCACAGTGTTCTTTCTCTCCCTGAGATACGCACAATCTGATGTTGCCTCCGAGCTCCGTTCTCGGCAAAGAACTGAAACGGACATGGGTTCCTGTGGGGAAGCCCTCGGCTTTGCTCGGGTTTCTCTGCGCAGTGTGTTTTCCCTGGGCCTCAGCGTACCCACACTATCTCGTCAGGGCAACACTGCCTGGGACTTGCTCTGCCAGGAGCGAGCTGCCGCGTCGTCCTTTGGGCTGGGAAACCTTGCTTTGGCCAGTGCCAATGCACCGAATTCAGGCCGAAAGAAAAGAGACGAGGAAAAGGCCTTCTCTCCCCGGCTGCTTTCCCAGTCTCTTCCTAGAAGCTAAAGCTCTGTCGTTGCTCCCCTGGAAGGAGAGCTGCAGCGCGATGTAGTTTTTCAGAAGAAGCCTTGCGTTTGCGAGAGCAAACGGGGACTGCACTGCGGGGCAAGGGGAAGGAAGGGAAGCTTCTCGCCCTCTGCCTGCCTTTGCTCAGAGGGCTGGGTGAAGTCAGGGAGTTCTCCCTTTCACCGAGAAACGTGCGGGCTGCTGTTGCCTGTGCGCTCTCTTCTTTGGAAAAGAGTCTGCACTTGCACACTTTGCACCGTGGAAAGGCAGCGGGGTCTGCCGAGATTTTGTCCCCAGGCGCTTTGCTCTCCCTGGGCTAAAGCGAGCCTTCACAACAGCTCAACGCTAACACTGCATACGCGTTCCCCTTGCAGAACGGGGCTCTCCCTGGGCCAAAGCGAGACTTCACAATAGCTGAACGCTAACACTGAATACGTGTTCTTGTTGGAGAACGGGGCTGCCGCCAGGCAGTTCTCCGGGGAAAACGGCCCTTCGCGAAGAGCCGTTTCGCCGAGCTCCCTGCGGGAAAGCGAAAGCAAAGGACGCTTTTCTCCTTTTCACTGCTTTCGTCAGAGGAACGGGGGAAGTCACAGTGTTCTTTCTCTCCCTGAGATACGCACAATCTGATGTTGCCTCCGAGCTCCGTTCTCGGCAAAGAACTGAAACGGACATGGGTTCCTGTGGGGAAGCCCTCGGCTTTGCTCGGGTTTCTCTGCGCAGTGTGTTTTCCCTGGGCCTCAGCGTACCCACACTATCTCGTCAGGGCAACACTGCCTGGGACTTGCTCTGCCAGGAGCGAGCTGCCGCGTCGTCCTTTGGGCTGGGAAACCTTGCTTTGGCCAGTGCCAATGCACCGAATTCAGGCCGAAAGAAAAGAGACGAGGAAAAGGCCTTCTCTCCCCGGCTGCTTTCCCAGTCTCTTCCTAGAAGCTAAAGCTCTGTCGTTGCTCCCCTGGAAGGAGAGCTGCAGCGCGATGTAGTTTTTCAGAAGAAGCCTTGCGTTTGCGAGAGCAAACGGGGACTGCACTGCGGGGCAAGGGGAAGGAAGGGAAGCTTCTCGCCCTCTGCCTGCCTTTGCTCAGAGGGCTGGGTGAAGTCAGGGAGTTCTCCCTTTCACCGAGAAACGTGCGGGCTGCTGTTGCCTGTGCGCTCTCTTCTTTGGAAAAGAGTCTGCACTTGCACACTTTGCACCGTGGAAAGGCAGCGGGGTCTGCCGAGATTTTGTCCCCAGGCGCTTTGCTCTCCCTGGGCTAAAGCGAGCCTTCACAACAGCTCAACGCTAACACTGCATACGCGTTCCCCTTGCAGAACGGGGCTCTCCCTGGGCCAAAGCGAGCCTTCACAATAGCTGAACGCTAACACTGAATACGTGTTCTCGTTGGAGAACGGGGCTGCCGCCAGGCAGTTCTCGGGGGAAAACGGCCCTTCGCGAAGAGCCGTTTCGCCGAGCTCCCTGCGGGAAAGCGAAAGCAAAGGACGCTTTTCTCCTTCTCACTGCTTTCGTCAGAGGAACGGGGGAAGTCACAGTGTTCTTTCTCTCCCTGAGATACGCACAATCTGATGTTGCCTCCGAGCTCCGTTCTCGGCAAAGAACTGAAACGGACATGGGTTCCTGTGGGGAAGCCCTCGGCTTTGCTCGGGTTTCTCTGCGCAGTGTGTTTTCCCTGGGCCTCAGCGTACCCACACTATCTCGTCAGGGCAACACTGCCTGGGACTTGCTCTGCCAGGAGCGAGCTGCCGCGTCGTCCTTTGGGCTGGGAAACCTTGCTTTGGCCAGTGCCAATGCACCGAATTCAGGCCGAAAGAAAAGAGACGAGGAAAAGGCCTTCTCTCCCCGGCTGCTTTCCCAGTCTCTTCCTAGAAGCGAAAGCTCTGTCGTTGCTCCCCTGGAAGGAGAGCTGCACCGCGATGTAGTTTTTCAGAAGAAGCCTTGCGTTTGCGAGAGCAAACGGGGACTGCACTGCGGGGCCAGGGGAAGGAAGGGAAGCTTCTCGCCCTCTGCCTGCCTTTGCTCAGAGGGCTGGGTGAAGTCAGGGAGTTCTCCCTTTCACCGAGAAACGTGCGGGCTGCTGTTGCCTGTGCGCTCTCTTCTTTGGAAAAGAGTCTGCACTTGCACACTTTGCACCGTGGAAAGGCAGCGGGGTCTGCCGAGATTTTGTCCCCAGGCGCTTTGCTCTCCCTGGGCTAAAGCGAGCCTTCACAACAGCTCAACGCTAACACTGCATACGCATTCCCCTTGCAGAACGGGGCTCTCCCTGGGCCAAAGCGAGCCTTGACAATAGCTGAACGCTAACACTGAATACGTGTTCTCGTTGGAGAACGGGGCTGCCGCCAGGCAGTTCTCGGGGGAAAACGGCCCTTCGCGAAGAGCCGTTTCGCCGAGCTCCCTGCGGGAAAGCGAAAGCAAAGGACGCTTTTCTCCTTCTCACTGCTTTCGTCAGAGGAACGGGGGAAGTCACAGTGTTCTTTCTCTCCCTGAGATACGCACAATCTGATGTTGCCTCCGAGCTCCGTTCTCGGCAAAGAACTGAAACGGACATGGGTTCCTGTGGGGAAGCCCTCGGCTTTGCTCGGGTTTCTCTGCGCAGTGTGTTTTCCCTGGGCCTCAGCGTACCCCCACTATCTCGTCAGGGCAACACTGCCTGGGACTTGCTCTGCCAAGAGCGAGCTGCCGCGTCGTCCTTTGGGCTGGGAAACCTTGCTTTGGCCAGTGCCAATGCACCGAATTCAGGCCGAAAGAAAAGAGACGAGGAAAAGGCCTTCTCTCCCCGGCTGCTTTCCCAGTCTCTTCCTAGAAGCGAAAGCTCTGTCGTTGCTCCCCTGGAAGGAGAGCTGCACCGCGATGTAGTTTTTCAGAAGAAGCCTTGCGTTTGCGAGAGCAAACGGGGACTGCACTGCGGGGCAAGGGGAAGGAAGGGAAGCTTCTCGCCCTCTGCCTGCCTTTGCTCAGAGGGCTGGGTGAAGTCAGGGAGTTCTCCCTTTCACCGAGAAACGTGCGGGCTGCTGTTGCCTGTGCGCTCTCTTCTTTGGAAAAGAGTCTGCACTTGCACACTTTGCACCGTGGAAAGGCAGCGGGGTCTGCCGAGATTTTGTCCCCAGGCGCTTTGCTCTCCCTGGGCTAAAGCGAGCCTTCACAACAGCTCAACGCTAACACTGCATACGCGTTCCCCTTGCAGAACGGGGCTCTCCCTGGGCCAAAGCGAGCCTTCACAATAGCTGAACGCTAACACTGAATACGTGTTCTCGTTGGAGAACGGGGCTGCCGCCAGGCAGTTCTCGGGGGAAAACGGCCCTTCGCGAAGAGCCGTTTCGCCGAGCTCCCTGCGGGAAAGCGAAAGCAAAGGACGCTTTTCTCCTTCTCACTGCTTTCGTCAGAGGAACGGGGGAAGTCACAATGTTCTTTCTCTCCCTGAGATACGCACAATCTGATGTTGCCTCCGAGCTCCGTTCTCGGCAAAGAACTGAAACGGACATGGGTTCCTGTGGGGAAGCCCTCGGCTTTGCTCGGGTTTCTCTGCGCAGTGTGTTTTCCCTGGGCCTCAGCGTACCCACACTATCTCGTCAGGGCAACACTGCCTGGGACTTGCTCTGCCAGGAGCGAGCTGCCGCGTCGTCCTTTGGGCTGGGAAACCTTGCTTTGGCCAGTGCCAATGCACCGAATTCAGGCCGAAAGAAAAGAGACGAGGAAAAGGCCTTCTCTCCCCGGCTGCTTTCCCAGTCTCTTCCTAGAAGCTAAAGCTCTGTCGTTGCTCCCCTGGAAGGAGAGCTGCACCGCGATGTAGTTTTTCAGAAGAAGCCTTGCGTTTGCGAGAGCAAACGGGGACTGCACTGCGGGGCAAGGGGAAGGAAGGGAAGCTTCTCGCCCTCTGCCTGCCTTTGCTCAGAGGGCTGGGTGAAGTCAGGGAGTTCTCCCTTTCACCGAGAAACGTGCGGGCTGCTGTTGCCTGTGCGCTCTCTTCTTTGGAAAAGAGTCTGCACTTGCACACTTTGCACCGTGGAAAGGCAGCGGGGTCTGCCGAGATTTTGTCCCCAGGCGCTTTGCTCTCCCTGGGCTAAAGCGAGCCTTCACAACAGCTCAACGCTAACACTGCATACGCGTTCCCCTTGCAGAACGGGGCTCTCCCTGGGCCAAAGCGAGCCTTCACAATAGCTGAACGCTAACACTGAATACGTGTTCTCGTTGGAGAACGGGGCTGCCGCCAGGCAGTTCTCGGGGGAAAACGGCCCTTCGCGAAGAGCCGTTTCGCCGAGCTCCCTGCGGGAAAGCGAAAGCAAAGGACGCTTTTCTCCTTCTCACTGCTTTCGTCAGAGGAACGGGGGAAGTCACAGTGTTCTTTCTCTCCCTGAGATACGCACAATCTGATGTTGCCTCCGAGCTCCGTTCTCGGCAAAGAACTGAAACGGACATGGGTTCCTGTGGGGAAGCCCTCGGCTTTGCTCGGGTTTCTCTGCGCAGTGTGTTTTCCCTGGGCCTCAGCGTACCCACACTATCTCGTCAGGGCAACACTGCCTGGGACTTGCTCTGCCAGGAGCGAGCTGCCGCGTCGTCCTTTGGGCTGGGAAACCTTGCTTTGGCCAGTGCCAATGCACCGAATTCAGGCCGAAAGAAAAGAGACGAGGAAAAGGCCTTCTCTCCCCGGCTGCTTTCCCAGTCTCTTCCTAGAAGCGAAAGCTCTGTCGTTGCTCCCCTGGAAGGAGAGCTGCACCGCGATGTAGTTTTTCAGAAGAAGCCTTGCGTTTGCGGGAGCAAACGGGGACTGCACTGCGGGGCAAGGGGAAGGAAGGGAAGCTTCTCGCCCTCTGCCTGCCTTTGCTCAGAGGGCTGGGTGAAGTCAGGGAGTTCTCCCTTTCACCGAGAAACGTGCGGGCTGCTGTTGCCTGTGCGCTCTCTTCTTTGGAAAAGAGTCTGCACTTGCACACTTTGCACCGTGGAAAGGCAGCGGGGTCTGCCGAGATTTTGTCCCCAGGCGCTTTGCTCTCCCTGGGCTAAAGCGAGCCTTCACAACAGCTCAACGCTAACACTGCATACGCGTTCCCCTTGCAGAACGGGGCTCTCCCTGGGCCAAAGCGAGCCTTCACAATAGCTGAACGCTAACACTGAATACGTGTTCTCGTTGGAGAACGGGGCTGCCGCCAGGCAGTTCTCGGGGGAAAACGGCCCTTCGCGAAGAGCCGTTTCGCCGAGCTCCCTGCGGGAAAGCGAAAGCAAAGGACGCTTTTCTCCTTCTCACTGCTTTCGTCAGAGGAACGGGGGAAGTCACAGTGTTCTTTCTCTCCCTGAGATACGCACAATCTGATGTTGCCTCCGAGCTCCGTTCTCGGCAAAGAACTGAAACGGACATGGGTTCCTGTGGGGAAGCCCTCGGCTTTGCTCGGGTTTCTCTGCGCAGTGTGTTTTCCCTGGGCCTCAGCGTACCCACACTATCTCGTCAGGGCAACACTGCCTGGGACTTGCTCTGCCAGGAGCGAGCTGCCGCGTCGTCCTTTGGGCTGGGAAACCTTGCTTTGGCCAGTGCCAATGCACCGAATTCAGGCCGAAAGAAAAGAGACGAGGAAAAGGCCTTCTCTCCCCGGCTGCTTTCCCAGTCTCTTCCTAGAAGCTAAAGCTCTGTCGTTGCTCCCCTGGAAGGAGAGCTGCACCGCGATGTAGTTTTTCAGAAGAAGCCTTGCGTTTGCGAGAGCAAACGGGGACTGCACTGCGGGGCAAGGGGAAGGAAGGGAAGCTTCTCGCCCTCTGCCTGCCTTTGCTCAGAGGGCTGGGTGAAGTCAGGGAGTTCTCCCTTTCACCGAGAAACGTGCGGGCTGCTGTTGCCTGTGCGCTCTCTTCTTTGGAAAAGAGTCTGCACTTGCACACTTTGCACCGTGGAAAGGCAGCGGGGTCTGCCGAGATTTTGTCCCCAGGCGCTTTGCTCTCCCTGGGCTAAAGCGAGCCTTCACAACAGCTCAACGCTAACACTGCATACGCGTTCCCCTTGCAGAACGGGGCTCTCCCTGGGCCAAAGCGAGCCTTCACAATAGCTGAACGCTAACACTGAATACGTGTTCTCGTTGGAGAACGGGGCTGCCGCCAGGCAGTTCTCGGGGGAAAACGGCCCTTCGCGAAGAGCCGTTTCGCCGAGCTCCCTGCGGGAAAGCGAAAGCAAAGGACGCTTTTCTCCTTCTCACTGCTTTCGTCAGAGGAACGGGGGAAGTCACAGTGTTCTTTCTCTCCCTGAGATACGCACAATCTGATGTTGCCTCCGAGCTCCGTTCTCGGCAAAGAACTGAAACGGACATGGGTTCCTGTGGGGAAGCCCTCGGCTTTGCTCGGGTTTCTCTGCGCAGTGTGTTTTCCCTGGGCCTCAGCGTACCCACACTATCTCGTCAGGGCAACACTGCCTGGGACTTGCTCTGCCAGGAGCGAGCTGCCGCGTCGTCCTTTGGGCTGGGAAACCTTGCTTTGGCCAGTGCCAATGCACCGAATTCAGGCCGAAAGAAAAGAGACGAGGAAAAGGCCTTCTCTCCCCGGCTGCTTTCCCAGTCTCTTCCTAGAAGCGAAAGCTCTGTCGTTGCTCCCCTGGAAGGAGAGCTGCACCGCGATGTAGTTTTTCAGAAGAAGCCTTGCGTTTGCGAGAGCAAACGGGGACTGCACTGCGGGGCCAGGGGAAGGAAGGGAAGCTTCTCGCCCTCTGCCTGCCTTTGCTCAGAGGGCTGGGTGAAGTCAGGGAGTTCTCCCTTTCACCGAGAAACGTGCGGGCTGCTGTTGCCTGTGCGCTCTCTTCTTTGGAAAAGAGTCTGCACTTGCACACTTTGCACCGTGGAAAGGCAGCGGGGTCTGCCGAGATTTTGTCCCCAGGCGCTTTGCTCTCCCTGGGCTAAAGCGAGCCTTCACAACAGCTCAACGCTAACACTGCATACGCATTCCCCTTGCAGAACGGGGCTCTCCCTGGGCCAAAGCGAGCCTTGACAATAGCTGAACGCTAACACTGAATACGTGTTCTCGTTGGAGAACGGGGCTGCCGCCAGGCAGTTCTCGGGGGAAAACGGCCCTTCGCGAAGAGCCGTTTCGCCGAGCTCCCTGCGGGAAAGCGAAAGCAAAGGACGCTTTTCTCCTTCTCACTGCTTTCGTCAGAGGAACGGGGGAAGTCACAGTGTTCTTTCTCTCCCTGAGATACGCACAATCTGATGTTGCCTCCGAGCTCCGTTCTCGGCAAAGAACTGAAACGGACATGGGTTCCTGTGGGGAAGCCCTCGGCTTTGCTCGGGTTTCTCTGCGCAGTGTGTTTTCCCTGGGCCTCAGCGTACCCCCACTATCTCGTCAGGGCAACACTGCCTGGGACTTGCTCTGCCAAGAGCGAGCTGCCGCGTCGTCCTTTGGGCTGGGAAACCTTGCTTTGGCCAGTGCCAATGCACCGAATTCAGGCCGAAAGAAAAGAGACGAGGAAAAGGCCTTCTCTCCCCGGCTGCTTTCCCAGTCTCTTCCTAGAAGCTAAAGCTCTGTCGTTGCTCCCCTGGAAGGAGAGCTGCACCGCGATGTAGTTTTTCAGAAGAAGCCTTGCGTTTGCGAGAGCAAACGGGGACTGCACTGCGGGGCAAGGGGAAGGAAGGGAAGCTTCTCGCCCTCTGCCTGCCTTTGCTCAGAGGGCTGGGTGAAGTCAGGGAGTTCTCCCTTTCACCGAGAAACGTGCGGGCTGCTGTTGCCTGTGCGCTCTCTTCTTTGGAAAAGAGTCTGCACTTGCACACTTTGCACCGTGGAAAGGCAGCGGGGTCTGCCGAGATTTTGTCCCCAGGCGCTTTGCTCTCCCTGGGCTAAAGCGAGCCTTCACAACAGCTCAACGCTAACACTGCATACGCGTTCCCCTTGCAGAACGGGGCTCTCCCTGGGCCAAAGCGAGCCTTCACAATAGCTGAACGCTAACACTGAATACGTGTTCTCGTTGGAGAACGGGGCTGCCGCCAGGCAGTTCTCGGGGGAAAACGGCCCTTCGCGAAGAGCCGTTTCGCCGAGCTCCCTGCGGGAAAGCGAAAGCAAAGGACGCTTTTCTCCTTCTCACTGCTTTCGTCAGAGGAACGGGGGAAGTCACAGTGTTCTTTCTCTCCCTGAGATACGCACAATCTGATGTTGCCTCCGAGCTCCGTTCTCGGCAAAGAACTGAAACGGACATGGGTTCCTGTGGGGAAGCCCTCGGCTTTGCTCGGGTTTCTCTGCGCAGTGTGTTTTCCCTGGGCCTCAGCGTACCCACACTATCTCGTCAGGGCAACACTGCCTGGGACTTGCTCTGCCAGGAGCGAGCTGCCGCGTCGTCCTTTGGGCTGGGAAACCTTGCTTTGGCCAGTGCCAATGCACCGAATTCAGGCCGAAAGAAAAGAGACGAGGAAAAGGCCTTCTCTCCCCGGCTGCTTTCCCAGTCTCTTCCTAGAAGCGAAAGCTCTGTCGTTGCTCCCCTGGAAGGAGAGCTGCACCGCGATGTAGTTTTTCAGAAGAAGCCTTGCGTTTGCGGGAGCAAACGGGGACTGCACTGCGGGGCAAGGGAAAGGAAGGGAAGCTTCTCGCCCTCTGCCTGCCTTTGCTCAGAGGGCTGGGTGAAGTCAGGGAGTTCTCCCTTTCACCGAGAAACGTGCGGGCTGCTGTTGCCTGTGCGCTCTCTTCTTTGGAAAAGAGTCTGCACTTGCACACTTTGCACCGTGGAAAGGCAGCGGGGTCTGCCGAGATTTTGTCCCCAGGCGCTTTGCTCTCCCTGGGCTAAAGCGAGCCTTCACAACAGCTCAACGCTAACACTGCATACGCGTTCCCCTTGCAGAACGGGGCTCTCCCTGGGCCAAAGCGAGCCTTCACAATAGCTGAACGCTAACACTGAATACGTGTTCTCGTTGGAGAACGGGGCTGCCGCCAGGCAGTTCTCGGGGGAAAACGGCCCTTCGCGAAGAGCCGTTTCGCCGAGCTCCCTGCGGGAAAGCGAAAGCAAAGGACGCTTTTCTCCTTCTCACTGCTTTCGTCAGAGGAACGGGGGAAGTCACAGTGTTCTTTCTCTCCCTGAGATACGCACAATCTGATGTTGCCTCCGAGCTCCGTTCTCGGCAAAGAACTGAAACGGACATGGGTTCCTGTGGGGAAGCCCTCGGCTTTGCTCGGGTTTCTCTGCGCAGTGTGTTTTCCCTGGGCCTCAGCGTACCCACACTATCTCGTCAGGGCAACACTGCCTGGGACTTGCTCTGCCAGGAGCGAGCTGCCGCGTCGTCCTTTGGGCTGGGAAACCTTGCTTTGGCCAGTGCCAATGCACCGAATTCAGGCCGAAAGAAAAGAGACGAGGAAAAGGCCTTCTCTCCCCGGCTGCTTTCCCAGTCTCTTCCTAGAAGCTAAAGCTCTGTCGTTGCTCCCCTGGAAGGAGAGCTGCACCGCGATGTAGTTTTTCAGAAGAAGCCTTGCGTTTGCGAGAGCAAACGGGGACTGCACTGCGGGGCAAGGGGAAGGAAGGGAAGCTTCTCGCCCTCTGCCTGCCTTTGCTCAGAGGGCTGGGTGAAGTCAGGGAGTTCTCCCTTTCACCGAGAAACGTGCGGGCTGCTGTTGCCTGTGCGCTCTCTTCTTTGGAAAAGAGTCTGCACTTGCACACTTTGCACCGTGGAGAGGCAGCGGGGTCTGCCGAGATTTTGTCCCCAGGCGCTTTGCTCTCCCTGGGCTAAAGTGAGCCTTCACAACAGCTCAACGCTAACACTGCATACGCGTTCCCCTTGCAGAACGGGGCTCACCCTGGGCCAAAGCGAGCCTTCACAATAGCTGAACGCTAACACTGAATACGTGTTCTCGTTGGAGAACGGGGCTGCCGCCAGGCAGTTCTCGGGGGAAAACGGCCCTTCGCGAAGAGCCGTTTCGCCGAGCTCCCTGCGGGAAAGCGAAAGCAAAGGACGCTTTTCTCCTTCTCACTGCTTTCGTCAGAGGAACGGGGTAAGTCACAGTGTTCTTTCTCTCCCTGAGATACGCACAATCTGATGTTGCCTCCGAGCTCCGTTCTCGGCAAAGAACTGAAACGGACATGGGTTCCTGTGGGGAAGCCCTCGGCTTTGCTCGGGTTTCTCTGCGCAGTGTGTTTTCCCTGGGCCTCAGCGTACCCACACTATCTCGTCAGGGCAACACTGCCTGGGACTTGCTCTGCCAGGAGCGAGCTGCCGCGTCGTCCTTTGGGCTGGGAAACCTTGCTTTGGCCAGTGCCAATGCACCGAATTCAGGCCGAAAGAAAAGAGACGAGGAAAAGGCCTTCTCTCCCCGGCTGCTTTCCCAGTCTCTTCCTAGAAGCTAAAGCTCTGTCGTTGCTCCCCTGGAAGGAGAGCTGCAGCGCGATGTAGTTTTTCAGAAGAAGCCTTGCGTTTGCGAGAGCAAACGGGGACTGCACTGCGGGGCAAGGGGAAGGAAGGGAAGCTTCTCGCCCTCTGCCTGCCTTTGCTCAGAGGGCTGGGTGAAGTCAGGGAGTTCTCCCTTTCACCGAGAAACGTGCGGGCTGCTGTTGCCTGTGCGCTCTCTTCTTTGGAAAAGAGTCTGCACTTGCACACTTTGCACCGTGGAAAGGCAGCGGGGTCTGCCGAGATTTTGTCCCCAGGCGCTTTGCTCTCCCTGGGCTAAAGCGAGCCTTCACAACAGCTCAACGCTAACACTGCATACGCGTTCCCCTTGCAGAACGGGGCTCTCCCTGGGCCAAAGCGAGACTTCACAATAGCTGAACGCTAACACTGAATACGTGTTCTTGTTGGAGAACGGGGCTGCCGCCAGGCAGTTCTCCGGGGAAAACGGCCCTTCGCGAAGAGCCGTTTCGCCGAGCTCCCTGCGGGAAAGCGAAAGCAAAGGACGCTTTTCTCCTTTTCACTGCTTTCGTCAGAGGAACGGGGGAAGTCACAGTGTTCTTTCTCTCCCTGAGATACGCACAATCTGATGTTGCCTCCGAGCTCCGTTCTCGGCAAAGAACTGAAACGGACATGGGTTCCTGTGGGGAAGCCCTCGGCTTTGCTCGGGTTTCTCTGCGCAGTGTGTTTTCCCTGGGCCTCAGCGTACCCACACTATCTCGTCAGGGCAACACTGCCTGGGACTTGCTCTGCCAGGAGCGAGCTGCCGCGTCGTCCTTTGGGCTGGGAAACCTTGCTTTGGCCAGTGCCAATGCACCGAATTCAGGCCGAAAGAAAAGAGACGAGGAAAAGGCCTTCTCTCCCCGGCTGCTTTCCCAGTCTCTTCCTAGAAGCTAAAGCTCTGTCGTTGCTCCCCTGGAAGGAGAGCTGCACCGCGATGTAGTTTTTCAGAAGAAGCCTTGCGTTTGCGAGAGCAAACGGGGACTGCACTGCGGGGCAAGGGGAAGGAAGGGAAGCTTCTCGCCCTCTGCCTGCCTTTGCTCAGAGGGCTGGGTGAAGTCAGGGAGTTCTCCCTTTCACCGAGAAACGTGCGGGCTGCTGTTGCCTGTGCGCTCTCTTCTTTGGAAAAGAGTCTGCACTTGCACACTTTGCACCGTGGAAAGGCAGCGGGGTCTGCCGAGATTTTGTCCCCAGGCGCTTTGCTCTCCCTGGGCTAAAGCGAGCCTTCACAACAGCTCAACGCTAACACTGCATACGCGTTCCCCTTGCAGAACGGGGCTCTCCCTGGGCCAAAGCGAGCCTTCACAATAGCTGAACGCTAACACTGAATACGTGTTCTCGTTGGAGAACGGGGCTGCCGCCAGGCAGTTCTCGGGGGAAAACGGCCCTTCGCGAAGAGCCGTTTCGCCGAGCTCCCTGCGGGAAAGCGAAAGCAAAGGACGCTTTTCTCCTTCTCACTGCTTTCGTCAGAGGAACGGGGGAAGTCACAGTGTTCTTTCTCTCCCTGAGATACGCACAATCTGATGTTGCCTCCGAGCTCCGTTCTCGGCAAAGAACTGAAACGGACATGGGTTCCTGTGGGGAAGCCCTCGGCTTTGCTCGGGTTTCTCTGCGCAGTGTGTTTTCCCTGGGCCTCAGCGTACCCACACTATCTCGTCAGGGCAACACTGCCTGGGACTTGCTCTGCCAGGAGCGAGCTGCCGCGTCGTCCTTTGGGCTGGGAAACCTTGCTTTGGCCAGTGCCAATGCACCGAATTCAGGCCGAAAGAAAAGAGACGAGGAAAAGGCCTTCTCTCCCCGGCTGCTTTCCCAGTCTCTTCCTAGAAGCGAAAGCTCTGTCGTTGCTCCCCTGGAAGGAGAGCTGCACCGCGATGTAGTTTTTCAGAAGAAGCCTTGCGTTTGCGGGAGCAAACGGGGACTGCACTGCGGGGCAAGGGGAAGGAAGGGAAGCTTCTCGCCCTCTGCCTGCCTTTGCTCAGAGGGCTGGGTGAAGTCAGGGAGTTCTCCCTTTCACCGAGAAACGTGCGGGCTGCTGTTGCCTGTGCGCTCTCTTCTTTGGAAAAGAGTCTGCACTTGCACACTTTGCACCGTGGAAAGGCAGCGGGGTCTGCCGAGATTTTGTCCCCAGGCGCTTTGCTCTCCCTGGGCTAAAGCGAGCCTTCACAACAGCTCAACGCTAACACTGCATACGCGTTCCCCTTGCAGAACGGGGCTCTCCCTGGGCCAAAGCGAGCCTTCACAATAGCTGAACGCTAACACTGAATACGTGTTCTCGTTGGAGAACGGGGCTGCCGCCAGGCAGTTCTCGGGGGAAAACGGCCCTTCGCGAAGAGCCGTTTCGCCGAGCTCCCTGCGGGAAAGCGAAAGCAAAGGACGCTTTTCTCCTTCTCACTGCTTTCGTCAGAGGAACGGGGGAAGTCACAGTGTTCTTTCTCTCCCTGAGATACGCACAATCTGATGTTGCCTCCGAGCTCCGTTCTCGGCAAAGAACTGAAACGGACATGGGTTCCTGTGGGGAAGCCCTCGGCTTTGCTCGGGTTTCTCTGCGCAGTGTGTTTTCCCTGGGCCTCAGCGTACCCACACTATCTCGTCAGGGCAACACTGCCTGGGACTTGCTCTGCCAGGAGCGAGCTGCCGCGTCGTCCTTTGGGCTGGGAAACCTTGCTTTGGCCAGTGCCAATGCACCGAATTCAGGCCGAAAGAAAAGAGACGAGGAAAAGGCCTTCTCTCCCCGGCTGCTTTCCCAGTCTCTTCCTAGAAGCTAAAGCTCTGTCGTTGCTCCCCTGGAAGGAGAGCTGCACCGCGATGTAGTTTTTCAGAAGAAGCCTTGCGTTTGCGAGAGCAAACGGGGACTGCACTGCGGGGCAAGGGGAAGGAAGGGAAGCTTCTCGCCCTCTGCCTGCCTTTGCTCAGAGGGCTGGGTGAAGTCAGGGAGTTCTCCCTTTCACCGAGAAACGTGCGGGCTGCTGTTGCCTGTGCGCTCTCTTCTTTGGAAAAGAGTCTGCACTTGCACACTTTGCACCGTGGAAAGGCAGCGGGGTCTGCCGAGATTTTGTCCCCAGGCGCTTTGCTCTCCCTGGGCTAAAGCGAGCCTTCACAACAGCTCAACGCTAACACTGCATACGCGTTCCCCTTGCAGAACGGGGCTCTCCCTGGGCCAAAGCGAGCCTTCACAATAGCTGAACGCTAACACTGAATACGTGTTCTCGTTGGAGAACGGGGCTGCCGCCAGGCAGTTCTCGGGGGAAAACGGCCCTTCGCGAAGAGCCGTTTCGCCGAGCTCCCTGCGGGAAAGCGAAAGCAAAGGACGCTTTTCTCCTTCTCACTGCTTTCGTCAGAGGAACGGGGGAAGTCACAGTGTTCTTTCTCTCCCTGAGATACGCACAATCTGATGTTGCCTCCGAGCTCCGTTCTCGGCAAAGAACTGAAACGGACATGGGTTCCTGTGGGGAAGCCCTCGGCTTTGCTCGGGTTTCTCTGCGCAGTGTGTTTTCCCTGGGCCTCAGCGTACCCACACTATCTCGTCAGGGCAACACTGCCTGGGACTTGCTCTGCCAGGAGCGAGCTGCCGCGTCGTCCTTTGGGCTGGGAAACCTTGCTTTGGCCAGTGCCAATGCACCGAATTCAGGCCGAAAGAAAAGAGACGAGGAAAAGGCCTTCTCTCCCCGGCTGCTTTCCCAGTCTCTTCCTAGAAGCGAAAGCTCTGTCGTTGCTCCCCTGGAAGGAGAGCTGCACCGCGATGTAGTTTTTCAGAAGAAGCCTTGCGTTTGCGAGAGCAAACGGGGACTGCACTGCGGGGCCAGGGGAAGGAAGGGAAGCTTCTCGCCCTCTGCCTGCCTTTGCTCAGAGGGCTGGGTGAAGTCAGGGAGTTCTCCCTTTCACCGAGAAACGTGCGGGCTGCTGTTGCCTGTGCGCTCTCTTCTTTGGAAAAGAGTCTGCACTTGCACACTTTGCACCGTGGAAAGGCAGCGGGGTCTGCCGAGATTTTGTCCCCAGGCGCTTTGCTCTCCCTGGGCTAAAGCGAGCCTTCACAACAGCTCAACGCTAACACTGCATACGCATTCCCCTTGCAGAACGGGGCTCTCCCTGGGCCAAAGCGAGCCTTGACAATAGCTGAACGCTAACACTGAATACGTGTTCTCGTTGGAGAACGGGGCTGCCGCCAGGCAGTTCTCGGGGGAAAACGGCCCTTCGCGAAGAGCCGTTTCGCCGAGCTCCCTGCGGGAAAGCGAAAGCAAAGGACGCTTTTCTCCTTCTCACTGCTTTCGTCAGAGGAACGGGGGAAGTCACAGTGTTCTTTCTCTCCCTGAGATACGCACAATCTGATGTTGCCTCCGAGCTCCGTTCTCGGCAAAGAACTGAAACGGACATGGGTTCCTGTGGGGAAGCCCTCGGCTTTGCTCGGGTTTCTCTGCGCAGTGTGTTTTCCCTGGGCCTCAGCGTACCCCCACTATCTCGTCAGGGCAACACTGCCTGGGACTTGCTCTGCCAAGAGCGAGCTGCCGCGTCGTCCTTTGGGCTGGGAAACCTTGCTTTGGCCAGTGCCAATGCACCGAATTCAGGCCGAAAGAAAAGAGACGAGGAAAAGGCCTTCTCTCCCCGGCTGCTTTCCCAGTCTCTTCCTAGAAGCTAAAGCTCTGTCGTTGCTCCCCTGGAAGGAGAGCTGCACCGCGATGTAGTTTTTCAGAAGAAGCCTTGCGTTTGCGAGAGCAAACGGGGACTGCACTGCGGGGCAAGGGGAAGGAAGGGAAGCTTCTCGCCCTCTGCCTGCCTTTGCTCAGAGGGCTGGGTGAAGTCAGGGAGTTCTCCCTTTCACCGAGAAACGTGCGGGCTGCTGTTGCCTGTGCGCTCTCTTCTTTGGAAAAGAGTCTGCACTTGCACACTTTGCACCGTGGAAAGGCAGCGGGGTCTGCCGAGATTTTGTCCCCAGGCGCTTTGCTCTCCCTGGGCTAAAGCGAGCCTTCACAACAGCTCAACGCTAACACTGCATACGCGTTCCCCTTGCAGAACGGGGCTCTCCCTGGGCCAAAGCGAGCCTTCACAATAGCTGAACGCTAACACTGAATACGTGTTCTCGTTGGAGAACGGGGCTGCCGCCAGGCAGTTCTCGGGGGAAAACGGCCCTTCGCGAAGAGCCGTTTCGCCGAGCTCCCTGCGGGAAAGCGAAAGCAAAGGACGCTTTTCTCCTTCTCACTGCTTTCGTCAGAGGAACGGGGGAAGTCACAGTGTTCTTTCTCTCCCTGAGATACGCACAATCTGATGTTGCCTCCGAGCTCCGTTCTCGGCAAAGAACTGAAACGGACATGGGTTCCTGTGGGGAAGCCCTCGGCTTTGCTCGGGTTTCTCTGCGCAGTGTGTTTTCCCTGGGCCTCAGCGTACCCACACTATCTCGTCAGGGCAACACTGCCTGGGACTTGCTCTGCCAGGAGCGAGCTGCCGCGTCGTCCTTTGGGCTGGGAAACCTTGCTTTGGCCAGTGCCAATGCACCGAATTCAGGCCGAAAGAAAAGAGACGAGGAAAAGGCCTTCTCTCCCCGGCTGCTTTCCCAGTCTCTTCCTAGAAGCGAAAGCTCTGTCGTTGCTCCCCTGGAAGGAGAGCTGCACCGCGATGTAGTTTTTCAGAAGAAGCCTTGCGTTTGCGGGAGCAAACGGGGACTGCACTGCGGGGCAAGGGAAAGGAAGGGAAGCTTCTCGCCCTCTGCCTGCCTTTGCTCAGAGGGCTGGGTGAAGTCAGGGAGTTCTCCCTTTCACCGAGAAACGTGCGGGCTGCTGTTGCCTGTGCGCTCTCTTCTTTGGAAAAGAGTCTGCACTTGCACACTTTGCACCGTGGAAAGGCAGCGGGGTCTGCCGAGATTTTGTCCCCAGGCGCTTTGCTCTCCCTGGGCTAAAGCGAGCCTTCACAACAGCTCAACGCTAACACTGCATACGCGTTCCCCTTGCAGAACGGGGCTCTCCCTGGGCCAAAGCGAGCCTTCACAATAGCTGAACGCTAACACTGAATACGTGTTCTCGTTGGAGAACGGGGCTGCCGCCAGGCAGTTCTCGGGGGAAAACGGCCCTTCGCGAAGAGCCGTTTCGCCGAGCTCCCTGCGGGAAAGCGAAAGCAAAGGACGCTTTTCTCCTTCTCACTGCTTTCGTCAGAGGAACGGGGGAAGTCACAGTGTTCTTTCTCTCCCTGAGATACGCACAATCTGATGTTGCCTCCGAGCTCCGTTCTCGGCAAAGAACTGAAACGGACATGGGTTCCTGTGGGGAAGCCCTCGGCTTTGCTCGGGTTTCTCTGCGCAGTGTGTTTTCCCTGGGCCTCAGCGTACCCACACTATCTCGTCAGGGCAACACTGCCTGGGACTTGCTCTGCCAGGAGCGAGCTGCCGCGTCGTCCTTTGGGCTGGGAAACCTTGCTTTGGCCAGTGCCAATGCACCGAATTCAGGCCGAAAGAAAAGAGACGAGGAAAAGGCCTTCTCTCCCCGGCTGCTTTCCCAGTCTCTTCCTAGAAGCTAAAGCTCTGTCGTTGCTCCCCTGGAAGGAGAGCTGCACCGCGATGTAGTTTTTCAGAAGAAGCCTTGCGTTTGCGGGAGCAAACGGGGACTGCACTGCGGGGCAAGGGGAAGGAAGGGAAGCTTCTCGCCCTCTGCCTGCCTTTGCTCAGAGGGCTGGGTGAAGTCAGGGAGTTCTCCCTTTCACCGAGAAACGTGCGGGCTGCTGTTGCCTGTGCGCTCTCTTCTTTGGAAAAGAGTCTGCACTTGCACACTTTGCACCGTGGAAAGGCAGCGGGGTCTGCCGAGATTTTGTCCCCAGGCGCTTTGCTCTCCCTGGGCTAAAGCGAGCCTTCACAACAGCTCAACGCTAACACTGCATACGCGTTCCCCTTGCAGAAAGGGGCTCTCCCTGGGCCAAAGCGAGCCTTCACAATAGCTGAACGCTAACACTGAATACGTGTTCTTGTTGGAGAACGGGGCTGCCGCCAGGCAGTTCTCGGGGGAAAACGGCCCTTCGCGAAGAGCCGTTTCGCCGAGCTCCCTGCGGGAAAGCGAAAGCAAAGGACGCTTTTCTCCTTCTCACTGCTTTCGTCCGAGGAACGGGGGAAGTCACAGTGTTCTTTCTCTCCCTGAGATACGCACAATCTGATGTTGCCTCCGAGCTCCGTTCTCGGCAAAGAACTGAAACGGACATGGGTTCCTGTGGGGAAGCCCTCGGCTTTGCTCGGGTTTCTCTGCGCAGTGTGTTTTCCCTGGGCCTCAGCGTACCCACACTATCTCGTCAGGGCAACACTGCCTGGGACTTGCTCTGCCAGGAGCGAGCTGCCGCGTCGTCCTTTGGGCTGGGAAACCTTGCTTTGGCCAGTGCCAATGCACCGAATTCAGGCCGAAAGAAAAGAGACGAGGAAAAGGCCTTCTCTCCCCGGCTGCTTTCCCAGTCTCTTCCTAGAAGCTAAAGCTCTGTCGTTGCTCCCCTGGAAGGAGAGCTGCAGCGCGATGTAGTTTTTCAGAAGAAGCCTTGCGTTTGCGAGAGCAAACGGGGACTGCACTGCGGGGCAAGGGGAAGGAAGGGAAGCTTCTCGCCCTCTGCCTGCCTTTGCTCAGAGGGCTGGGTGAAGTCAGGGAGTTCTCCCTTTCACCGAGAAACGTGCGGGCTGCTGTTGCCTGTGCGCTCTCTTCTTTGGAAAAGAGTCTGCACTTGCACACTTTGCACCGTGGAAAGGCAGCGGGGTCTGCCGAGATTTTGTCCCCAGGCGCTTTGCTCTCCGTGGGCTAAAGCGAGCCTTCACAACAGCTCAACGCTAACACTGCATACGCGTTCCCCTTGCAGAACGGGGCTCTCCCTGGGCCAAAGCGAGACTTCACAATAGCTGAACGCTAACACTGAATACGTGTTCTTGTTGGAGAACGGGGCTGCCGCCAGGCAGTTCTCCGGGGAAAACGGCCCTTCGCGAAGAGCCGTTTCGCCGAGCTCCCTGCGGGAAAGCGAAAGCAAAGGACGCTTTTCTCCTTTTCACTGCTTTCGTCAGAGGAACGGGGGAAGTCACAGTGTTCTTTCTCTCCCTGAGATACGCACAATCTGATGTTGCCTCCGAGCTCCGTTCTCGGCAAAGAACTGAAACGGACATGGGTTCCTGTGGGGAAGCCCTCGGCTTTGCTCGGGTTTCTCTGCGCAGTGTGTTTTCCCTGGGCCTCAGCGTACCCACACTATCTCGTCAGGGCAACACTGCCTGGGACTTGCTCTGCCAGGAGCGAGCTGCCGCGTCGTCCTTTGGGCTGGGAAACCTTGCTTTGGCCAGTGCCAATGCACCGAATTCAGGCCGAAAGAAAAGAGACGAGGAAAAGGCCTTCTCTCCCCGGCTGCTTTCCCAGTCTCTTCCTAGAAGCGAAAGCTCTGTCGTTGCTCCCCTGGAAGGAGAGCTGCACCGCGATGTAGTTTTTCAGAAGAAGCCTTGCGTTTGCGGGAGCAAACGGGGACTGCACTGCGGGGCAAGGGGAAGGAAGGGAAGCTTCTCGCCCTCTGCCTGCCTTTGCTCAGAGGGCTGGGTGAAGTCAGGGAGTTCTCCCTTTCACCGAGAAACGTGCGGGCTGCTGTTGCCTGTGCGCTCTCTTCTTTGGAAAAGAGTCTGCACTTGCACACTTTGCACCGTGGAAAGGCAGCGGGGTCTGCCGAGATTTTGTCCCCAGGCGCTTTGCTCTCCCTGGGCTAAAGCGAGCCTTCACAACAGCTCAACGCTAACACTGCATACGCGTTCCCCTTGCAGAACGGGGCTCTCCCTGGGCCAAAGCGAGCCTTCACAATAGCTGAACGCTAACACTGAATACGTGTTCTCGTTGGAGAACGGGGCTGCCGCCAGGCAGTTCTCGGGGGAAAACGGCCCTTCGCGAAGAGCCGTTTCGCCGAGCTCCCTGCGGGAAAGCGAAAGCAAAGGACGCTTTTCTCCTTCTCACTGCTTTCGTCAGAGGAACGGGGGAAGTCACAGTGTTCTTTCTCTCCCTGAGATACGCACAATCTGATGTTGCCTCCGAGCTCCGTTCTCGGCAAAGAACTGAAACGGACATGGGTTCCTGTGGGGAAGCCCTCGGCTTTGCTCGGGTTTCTCTGCGCAGTGTGTTTTCCCTGGGCCTCAGCGTACCCACACTATCTCGTCAGGGCAACACTGCCTGGGACTTGCTCTGCCAGGAGCGAGCTGCCGCGTCGTCCTTTGGGCTGGGAAACCTTGCTTTGGCCAGTGCCAATGCACCGAATTCAGGCCGAAAGAAAAGAGACGAGGAAAAGGCCTTCTCTCCCCGGCTGCTTTCCCAGTCTCTTCCTAGAAGCTAAAGCTCTGTCGTTGCTCCCCTGGAAGGAGAGCTGCACCGCGATGTAGTTTTTCAGAAGAAGCCTTGCGTTTGCGAGAGCAAACGGGGACTGCACTGCGGGGCAAGGGGAAGGAAGGGAAGCTTCTCGCCCTCTGCCTGCCTTTGCTCAGAGGGCTGGGTGAAGTCAGGGAGTTCTCCCTTTCACCGAGAAACGTGCGGGCTGCTGTTGCCTGTGCGCTCTCTTCTTTGGAAAAGAGTCTGCACTTGCACACTTTGCACCGTGGAAAGGCAGCGGGGTCTGCCGAGATTTTGTCCCCAGGCGCTTTGCTCTCCCTGGGCTAAAGCGAGCCTTCACAACAGCTCAACGCTAACACTGCATACGCGTTCCCCTTGCAGAACGGGGCTCTCCCTGGGCCAAAGCGAGCCTTCACAATAGCTGAACGCTAACACTGAATACGTGTTCTCGTTGGAGAACGGGGCTGCCGCCAGGCAGTTCTCGGGGGAAAACGGCCCTTCGCGAAGAGCCGTTTCGCCGAGCTCCCTGCGGGAAAGCGAAAGCAAAGGACGCTTTTCTCCTTCTCACTGCTTTCGTCAGAGGAACGGGGGAAGTCACAGTGTTCTTTCTCTCCCTGAGATACGCACAATCTGATGTTGCCTCCGAGCTCCGTTCTCGGCAAAGAACTGAAACGGACATGGGTTCCTGTGGGGAAGCCCTCGGCTTTGCTCGGGTTTCTCTGCGCAGTGTGTTTTCCCTGGGCCTCAGCGTACCCACACTATCTCGTCAGGGCAACACTGCCTGGGACTTGCTCTGCCAGGAGCGAGCTGCCGCGTCGTCCTTTGGGCTGGGAAACCTTGCTTTGGCCAGTGCCAATGCACCGAATTCAGGCCGAAAGAAAAGAGACGAGGAAAAGGCCTTCTCTCCCCGGCTGCTTTCCCAGTCTCTTCCTAGAAGCTAAAGCTCTGTCGTTGCTCCCCTGGAAGGAGAGCTGCACCGCGATGTAGTTTTTCAGAAGAAGCCTTGCGTTTGCGAGAGCAAACGGGGACTGCACTGCGGGGCAAGGGGAAGGAAGGGAAGCTTCTCGCCCTCTGCCTGCCTTTGCTCAGAGGGCTGGGTGAAGTCAGGGAGTTCTCCCTTTCACCGAGAAACGTGCGGGCTGCTGTTGCCTGTGCGCTCTCTTCTTTGGAAAAGAGTCTGCACTTGCACACTTTGCACCGTGGAAAGGCAGCGGGGTCTGCCGAGATTTTGTCCCCAGGCGCTTTGCTCTCCCTGGGCTAAAGCGAGCCTTCACAACAGCTCAACGCTAACACTGCATACGCGTTCCCCTTGCAGAACGGGGCTCTCCCTGGGCCAAAGCGAGCCTTCACAATAGCTGAACGCTAACACTGAATACGTGTTCTCGTTGGAGAACGGGGCTGCCGCCAGGCAGTTCTCGGGGGAAAACGGCCCTTCGCGAAGAGCCGTTTCGCCGAGCTCCCTGCGGGAAAGCGAAAGCAAAGGACGCTTTTCTCCTTCTCACTGCTTTCGTCAGAGGAACGGGGGAAGTCACAGTGTTCTTTCTCTCCCTGAGATACGCACAATCTGATGTTGCCTCCGAGCTCCGTTCTCGGCAAAGAACTGAAACGGACATGGGTTCCTGTGGGGAAGCCCTCGGCTTTGCTCGGGTTTCTCTGCGCAGTGTGTTTTCCCTGGGCCTCAGCGTACCCACACTATCTCGTCAGGGCAACACTGCCTGGGACTTGCTCTGCCAGGAGCGAGCTGCCGCGTCGTCCTTTGGGCTGGGAAACCTTGCTTTGGCCAGTGCCAATGCACCGAATTCAGGCCGAAAGAAAAGAGACGAGGAAAAGGCCTTCTCTCCCCGGCTGCTTTCCCAGTCTCTTCCTAGAAGCTAAAGCTCTGTCGTTGCTCCCCTGGAAGGAGAGCTGCACCGCGATGTAGTTTTTCAGAAGAAGCCTTGCGTTTGCGAGAGCAAACGGGGACTGCACTGCGGGGCAAGGGGAAGGAAGGGAAGCTTCTCGCCCTCTGCCTGCCTTTGCTCAGAGGGCTGGGTGAAGTCAGGGAGTTCTCCCTTTCACCGAGAAACGTGCGGGCTGCTGTTGCCTGTGCGCTCTCTTCTTTGGAAAAGAGTCTGCACTTGCACACTTTGCACCGTGGAAAGGCAGCGGGGTCTGCCGAGATTTTGTCCCCAGGCGCTTTGCTCTCCCTGGGCTAAAGCGAGCCTTCACAACAGCTCAACGCTAACACTGCATACGCGTTCCCCTTGCAGAACGGGGCTCTCCCTGGGCCAAAGCGAGCCTTCACAATAGCTGAACGCTAACACTGAATACGTGTTCTCGTTGGAGAACGGGGCTGCCGCCAGGCAGTTCTCGGGGGAAAACGGCCCTTCGCGAAGAGCCGTTTCGCCGAGCTCCCTGCGGGAAAGCGAAAGCAAAGGACGCTTTTCTCCTTCTCACTGCTTTCGTCAGAGGAACGGGGGAAGTCACAGTGTTCTTTCTCTCCCTGAGATACGCACAATCTGATGTTGCCTCCGAGCTCCGTTCTCGGCAAAGAACTGAAACGGACATGGGTTCCTGTGGGGAAGCCCTCGGCTTTGCTCGGGTTTCTCTGCGCAGTGTGTTTTCCCTGGGCCTCAGCGTACCCACACTATCTCGTCAGGGCAACACTGCCTGGGACTTGCTCTGCCAGGAGCGAGCTGCCGCGTCGTCCTTTGGGCTGGGAAACCTTGCTTTGGCCAGTGCCAATGCACCGAATTCAGGCCGAAAGAAAAGAGACGAGGAAAAGGCCTTCTCTCCCCGGCTGCTTTCCCAGTCTCTTCCTAGAAGCGAAAGCTCTGTCGTTGCTCCCCTGGAAGGAGAGCTGCACCGCGATGTAGTTTTTCAGAAGAAGCCTTGCGTTTGCGAGAGCAAACGGGGACTGCACTGCGGGGCCAGGGGAAGGAAGGGAAGCTTCTCGCCCTCTGCCTGCCTTTGCTCAGAGGGCTGGGTGAAGTCAGGGAGTTCTCCCTTTCACCGAGAAACGTGCGGGCTGCTGTTGCCTGTGCGCTCTCTTCTTTGGAAAAGAGTCTGCACTTGCACACTTTGCACCGTGGAAAGGCAGCGGGGTCTGCCGAGATTTTGTCCCCAGGCGCTTTGCTCTCCCTGGGCTAAAGCGAGCCTTCACAACAGCTCAACGCTAACACTGCATACGCATTCCCCTTGCAGAACGGGGCTCTCCCTGGGCCAAAGCGAGCCTTGACAATAGCTGAACGCTAACACTGAATACGTGTTCTCGTTGGAGAACGGGGCTGCCGCCAGGCAGTTCTCGGGGAAAACGGCCCTTCGCGAAGAGCCGTTTCGCCGAGCTCCCTGCGGGAAAGCGAAAGCAAAGGACGCTTTTCTCCTTCTCACTGCTTTCGTCAGAGGAACGGGGGAAGTCACAGTGTTCTTTCTCTCCCTGAGATACGCACAATCTGATGTTGCCTCCGAGCTCCGTTCTCGGCAAAGAACTGAAACGGACATGGGTTCCTGTGGGGAAGCCCTCGGCTTTGCTCGGGTTTCTCTGCGCAGTGTGTTTTCCCTGGGCCTCAGCGTACCCCCACTATCTCGTCAGGGCAACACTGCCTGGGACTTGCTCTGCCAAGAGCGAGCTGCCGCGTCGTCCTTTGGGCTGGGAAACCTTGCTTTGGCCAGTGCCAATGCACCGAATTCAGGCCGAAAGAAAAGAGACGAGGAAAAGGCCTTCTCTCCCCGGCTGCTTTCCCAGTCTCTTCCTAGAAGCTAAAGCTCTGTCGTTGCTCCCCTGGAAGGAGAGCTGCACCGCGATGTAGTTTTTCAGAAGAAGCCTTGCGTTTGCGAGAGCAAACGGGGACTGCACTGCGGGGCAAGGGGAAGGAAGGGAAGCTTCTCGCCCTCTGCCTGCCTTTGCTCAGAGGGCTGGGTGAAGTCAGGGAGTTCTCCCTTTCACCGAGAAACGTGCGGGCTGCTGTTGCCTGTGCGCTCTCTTCTTTGGAAAAGAGTCTGCACTTGCACACTTTGCACCGTGGAAAGGCAGCGGGGTCTGCCGAGATTTTGTCCCCAGGCGCTTTGCTCTCCCTGGGCTAAAGCGAGCCTTCACAACAGCTCAACGCTAACACTGCATACGCGTTCCCCTTGCAGAACGGGGCTCTCCCTGGGCCAAAGCGAGCCTTCACAATAGCTGAACGCTAACACTGAATACGTGTTCTTGTTGGAGAACGGGGCTGCCGCCAGGCAGTTCTCGGGGGAAAACGGCCCTTCGCGAAGAGCCGTTTCGCCGAGCTCCCTGCGGGAAAGCGAAAGCAAAGGACGCTTTTCTCCTTCTCACTGCTTTCGTCAGAGGAACGGGGGAAGTCACAGTGTTCTTTCTCTCCCTGAGATACGCACAATCTGATGTTGCCTCCGAGCTCCGTTCTCGGCAAAGAACTGAAACGGACATGGGTTCCTGTGGGGAAGCCCTCGGCTTTGCTCGGGTTTCTCTGCGCAGTGTGTTTTCCCTGGGCCTCAGCGTACCCACACTATCTCGTCAGGGCAACACTGCCTGGGACTTGCTCTGCCAGGAGCGAGCTGCCGCGTCGTCCTTTGGGCTGGGAAACCTTGCTTTGGCCAGTGCCAATGCACCGAATTCAGGCCGAAAGAAAAGAGACGAGGAAAAGGCCTTCTCTCCCCGGCTGCTTTCCCAGTCTCTTCCTAGAAGCTAAAGCTCTGTCGTTGCTCCCCTGGAAGGAGAGCTGCACCGCGATGTAGTTTTTCAGAAGAAGCCTTGCGTTTGCGAGAGCAAACGGGGACTGCACTGCGGGGCAAGGGGAAGGAAGGGAAGCTTCTCGCCCTCTGCCTGCCTTTGCTCAGAGGGCTGGGTGAAGTCAGGGAGTTCTCCCTTTCACCGAGAAACGTGCGGGCTGCTGTTGCCTGTGCGCTCTCTTCTTTGGAAAAGAGTCTGCACTTGCACACTTTGCACCGTGGAAAGGCAGCGGGGTCTGCCGAGATTTTGTCCCCAGGCGCTTTGCTCTCCCTGGGCTAAAGCGAGCCTTCACAACAGCTCAACGCTAACACTGCATACGCGTTCCCCTTGCAGAACGGGGCTCTCCCTGGGCCAAAGCGAGCCTTCACAATAGCTGAACGCTAACACTGAATACGTGTTCTCGTTGGAGAACGGGGCTGCCGCCAGGCAGTTCTCGGGGGAAAACGGCCCTTCGCGAAGAGCCGTTTCGCCGAGCTCCCTGCGGGAAAGCGAAAGCAAAGGACGCTTTTCTCCTTCTCACTGCTTTCGTCAGAGGAACGGGGGAAGTCACAGTGTTCTTTCTCTCCCTGAGATACGCACAATCTGATGTTGCCTCCGAGCTCCGTTCTCGGCAAAGAACTGAAACGGACATGGGTTCCTGTGGGGAAGCCCTCGGCTTTGCTCGGGTTTCTCTGCGCAGTGTGTTTTCCCTGGGCCTCAGCGTACCCACACTATCTCGTCAGGGCAACACTGCCTGGGACTTGCTCTGCCAGGAGCGAGCTGCCGCGTCGTCCTTTGGGCTGGGAAACCTTGCTTTGGCCAGTGCCAATGCACCGAATTCAGGCCGAAAGAAAAGAGACGAGGAAAAGGCCTTCTCTCCCCGGCTGCTTTCCCAGTCTCTTCCTAGAAGCGAAAGCTCTGTCGTTGCTCCCCTGGAAGGAGAGCTGCACCGCGATGTAGTTTTTCAGAAGAAGCCTTGCGTTTGCGGGAGCAAACGGGGACTGCACTGCGGGGCAAGGGGAAGGAAGGGAAGCTTCTCGCCCTCTGCCTGCCTTTGCTCAGAGGGCTGGGTGAAGTCAGGGAGTTCTCCCTTTCACCGAGAAACGTGCGGGCTGCTGTTGCCTGTGCGCTCTCTTCTTTGGAAAAGAGTCTGCACTTGCACACTTTGCACCGTGGAAAGGCAGCGGGGTCTGCCGAGATTTTGTCCCCAGGCGCTTTGCTCTCCCTGGGCTAAAGCGAGCCTTCACAACAGCTCAACGCTAACACTGCATACGCGTTCCCCTTGCAGAACGGGGCTCTCCCTGGGCCAAAGCGAGCCTTCACAATAGCTGAACGCTAACACTGAATACGTGTTCTCGTTGGAGAACGGGGCTGCCGCCAGGCAGTTCTCGGGGGAAAACGGCCCTTCGCGAAGAGCCGTTTCGCCGAGCTCCCTGCGGGAAAGCGAAAGCAAAGGACGCTTTTCTCCTTCTCACTGCTTTCGTCAGAGGAACGGGGGAAGTCACAGTGTTCTTTCTCTCCCTGAGATACGCACAATCTGATGTTGCCTCCGAGCTCCGTTCTCGGCAAAGAACTGAAACGGACATGGGTTCCTGTGGGGAAGCCCTCGGCTTTGCTCGGGTTTCTCTGCGCAGTGTGTTTTCCCTGGGCCTCAGCGTACCCACACTATCTCGTCAGGGCAACACTGCCTGGGACTTGCTCTGCCAGGAGCGAGCTGCCGCGTCGTCCTTTGGGCTGGGAAACCTTGCTTTGGCCAGTGCCAATGCACCGAATTCAGGCCGAAAGAAAAGAGACGAGGAAAAGGCCTTCTCTCCCCGGCTGCTTTCCCAGTCTCTTCCTAGAAGCTAAAGCTCTGTCGTTGCTCCCCTGGAAGGAGAGCTGCACCGCGATGTAGTTTTTCAGAAGAAGCCTTGCGTTTGCGAGAGCAAACGGGGACTGCACTGCGGGGCAAGGGGAAGGAAGGGAAGCTTCTCGCCCTCTGCCTGCCTTTGCTCAGAGGGCTGGGTGAAGTCAGGGAGTTCTCCCTTTCACCGAGAAACGTGCGGGCTGCTGTTGCCTGTGCGCTCTCTTCTTTGGAAAAGAGTCTGCACTTGCACACTTTGCACCGTGGAAAGGCAGCGGGGTCTGCCGAGATTTTGTCCCCAGGCGCTTTGCTCTCCCTGGGCTAAAGCGAGCCTTCACAACAGCTCAACGCTAACACTGCATACGCGTTCCCCTTGCAGAACGGGGCTCTCCCTGGGCCAAAGCGAGCCTTCACAATAGCTGAACGCTAACACTGAATACGTGTTCTCGTTGGAGAACGGGGCTGCCGCCAGGCAGTTCTCGGGGGAAAACGGCCCTTCGCGAAGAGCCGTTTCGCCGAGCTCCCTGCGGGAAAGCGAAAGCAAAGGACGCTTTTCTCCTTCTCACTGCTTTCGTCAGAGGAACGGGGGAAGTCACAGTGTTCTTTCTCTCCCTGAGATACGCACAATCTGATGTTGCCTCCGAGCTCCGTTCTCGGCAAAGAACTGAAACGGACATGGGTTCCTGTGGGGAAGCCCTCGGCTTTGCTCGGGTTTCTCTGCGCAGTGTGTTTTCCCTGGGCCTCAGCGTACCCACACTATCTCGTCAGGGCAACACTGCCTGGGACTTGCTCTGCCAGGAGCGAGCTGCCGCGTCGTCCTTTGGGCTGGGAAACCTTGCTTTGGCCAGTGCCAATGCACCGAATTCAGGCCGAAAGAAAAGAGACGAGGAAAAGGCCTTCTCTCCCCGGCTGCTTTCCCAGTCTCTTCCTAGAAGCGAAAGCTCTGTCGTTGCTCCCCTGGAAGGAGAGCTGCACCGCGATGTAGTTTTTCAGAAGAAGCCTTGCGTTTGCGAGAGCAAACGGGGACTGCACTGCGGGGCCAGGGGAAGGAAGGGAAGCTTCTCGCCCTCTGCCTGCCTTTGCTCAGAGGGCTGGGTGAAGTCAGGGAGTTCTCCCTTTCACCGAGAAACGTGCGGGCTGCTGTTGCCTGTGCGCTCTCTTCTTTGGAAAAGAGTCTGCACTTGCACACTTTGCACCGTGGAAAGGCAGCGGGGTCTGCCGAGATTTTGTCCCCAGGCGCTTTGCTCTCCCTGGGCTAAAGCGAGCCTTCACAACAGCTCAACGCTAACACTGCATACGCATTCCCCTTGCAGAACGGGGCTCTCCCTGGGCCAAAGCGAGCCTTGACAATAGCTGAACGCTAACACTGAATACGTGTTCTCGTTGGAGAACGGGGCTGCCGCCAGGCAGTTCTCGGGGGAAAACGGCCCTTCGCGAAGAGCCGTTTCGCCGAGCTCCCTGCGGGAAAGCGAAAGCAAAGGACGCTTTTCTCCTTCTCACTGCTTTCGTCAGAGGAACGGGGGAAGTCACAGTGTTCTTTCTCTCCCTGAGATACGCACAATCTGATGTTGCCTCCGAGCTCCGTTCTCGGCAAAGAACTGAAACGGACATGGGTTCCTGTGGGGAAGCCCTCGGCTTTGCTCGGGTTTCTCTGCGCAGTGTGTTTTCCCTGGGCCTCAGCGTACCCCCACTATCTCGTCAGGGCAACACTGCCTGGGACTTGCTCTGCCAAGAGCGAGCTGCCGCGTCGTCCTTTGGGCTGGGAAACCTTGCTTTGGCCAGTGCCAATGCACCGAATTCAGGCCGAAAGAAAAGAGACGAGGAAAAGGCCTTCTCTCCCCGGCTGCTTTCCCAGTCTCTTCCTAGAAGCTAAAGCTCTGTCGTTGCTCCCCTGGAAGGAGAGCTGCACCGCGATGTAGTTTTTCAGAAGAAGCCTTGCGTTTGCGAGAGCAAACGGGGACTGCACTGCGGGGCAAGGGGAAGGAAGGGAAGCTTCTCGCCCTCTGCCTGCCTTTGCTCAGAGGGCTGGGTGAAGTCAGGGAGTTCTCCCTTTCACCGAGAAACGTGCGGGCTGCTGTTGCCTGTGCGCTCTCTTCTTTGGAAAAGAGTCTGCACTTGCACACTTTGCACCGTGGAAAGGCAGCGGGGTCTGCCGAGATTTTGTCCCCAGGCGCTTTGCTCTCCCTGGGCTAAAGCGAGCCTTCACAACAGCTCAACGCTAACACTGCATACGCGTTCCCCTTGCAGAACGGGGCTCTCCCTGGGCCAAAGCGAGCCTTCACAATAGCTGAACGCTAACACTGAATACGTGTTCTCGTTGGAGAACGGGGCTGCCGCCAGGCAGTTCTCGGGGGAAAACGGCCCTTCGCGAAGAGCCGTTTCGCCGAGCTCCCTGCGGGAAAGCGAAAGCAAAGGACGCTTTTCTCCTTCTCACTGCTTTCGTCAGAGGAACGGGGGAAGTCACAGTGTTCTTTCTCTCCCTGAGATACGCACAATCTGATGTTGCCTCCGAGCTCCGTTCTCGGCAAAGAACTGAAACGGACATGGGTTCCTGTGGGGAAGCCCTCGGCTTTGCTCGGGTTTCTCTGCGCAGTGTGTTTTCCCTGGGCCTCAGCGTACCCACACTATCTCGTCAGGGCAACACTGCCTGGGACTTGCTCTGCCAGGAGCGAGCTGCCGCGTCGTCCTTTGGGCTGGGAAACCTTGCTTTGGCCAGTGCCAATGCACCGAATTCAGGCCGAAAGAAAAGAGACGAGGAAAAGGCCTTCTCTCCCCGGCTGCTTTCCCAGTCTCTTCCTAGAAGCGAAAGCTCTGTCGTTGCTCCCCTGGAAGGAGAGCTGCACCGCGATGTAGTTTTTCAGAAGAAGCCTTGCGTTTGCGGGAGCAAACGGGGACTGCACTGCGGGGCAAGGGGAAGGAAGGGAAGCTTCTCGCCCTCTGCCTGCCTTTGCTCAGAGGGCTGGGTGAAGTCAGGGAGTTCTCCCTTTCACCGAGAAACGTGCGGGCTGCTGTTGCCTGTGCGCTCTCTTCTTTGGAAAAGAGTCTGCACTTGCACACTTTGCACCGTGGAAAGGCAGCGGGGTCTGCCGAGATTTTGTCCCCAGGCGCTTTGCTCTCCCTGGGCTAAAGCGAGCCTTCACAACAGCTCAACGCTAACACTGCATACGCGTTCCCCTTGCAGAACGGGGCTCTCCCTGGGCCAAAGCGAGCCTTCACAATAGCTGAACGCTAACACTGAATACGTGTTCTCGTTGGAGAACGGGGCTGCCGCCAGGCAGTTCTCGGGGGAAAACGGCCCTTCGCGAAGAGCCGTTTCGCCGAGCTCCCTGCGGGAAAGCGAAAGCAAAGGACGCTTTTCTCCTTCTCACTGCTTTCGTCAGAGGAACGGGGGAAGTCACAGTGTTCTTTCTCTCCCTGAGATACGCACAATCTGATGTTGCCTCCGAGCTCCGTTCTCGGCAAAGAACTGAAACGGACATGGGTTCCTGTGGGGAAGCCCTCGGCTTTGCTCGGGTTTCTCTGCGCAGTGTGTTTTCCCTGGGCCTCAGCGTACCCACACTATCTCGTCAGGGCAACACTGCCTGGGACTTGCTCTGCCAGGAGCGAGCTGCCGCGTCGTCCTTTGGGCTGGGAAACCTTGCTTTGGCCAGTGCCAATGCACCGAATTCAGGCCGAAAGAAAAGAGACGAGGAAAAGGCCTTCTCTCCCCGGCTGCTTTCCCAGTCTCTTCCTAGAAGCTAAAGCTCTGTCGTTGCTCCCCTGGAAGGAGAGCTGCACCGCGATGTAGTTTTTCAGAAGAAGCCTTGCGTTTGCGAGAGCAAACGGGGACTGCACTGCGGGGCAAGGGGAAGGAAGGGAAGCTTCTCGCCCTCTGCCTGCCTTTGCTCAGAGGGCTGGGTGAAGTCAGGGAGTTCTCCCTTTCACCGAGAAACGTGCGGGCTGCTGTTGCCTGTGCGCTCTCTTCTTTGGAAAAGAGTCTGCACTTGCACACTTTGCACCGTGGAGAGGCAGCGGGGTCTGCCGAGATTTTGTCCCCAGGCGCTTTGCTCTCCCTGGGCTAAAGTGAGCCTTCACAACAGCTCAACGCTAACACTGCATACGCGTTCCCCTTGCAGAACGGGGCTCACCCTGGGCCAAAGCGAGCCTTCACAATAGCTGAACGCTAACACTGAATACGTGTTCTCGTTGGAGAACGGGGCTGCCGCCAGGCAGTTCTCGGGGGAAAACGGCCCTTCGCGAAGAGCCGTTTCGCCGAGCTCCCTGCGGGAAAGCGAAAGCAAAGGACGCTTTTCTCCTTCTCACTGCTTTCGTCAGAGGAACGGGGTAAGTCACAGTGTTCTTTCTCTCCCTGAGATACGCACAATCTGATGTTGCCTCCGAGCTCCGTTCTCGGCAAAGAACTGAAACGGACATGGGTTCCTGTGGGGAAGCCCTCGGCTTTGCTCGGGTTTCTCTGCGCAGTGTGTTTTCCCTGGGCCTCAGCGTACCCACACTATCTCGTCAGGGCAACACTGCCTGGGACTTGCTCTGCCAGGAGCGAGCTGCCGCGTCGTCCTTTGGGCTGGGAAACCTTGCTTTGGCCAGTGCCAATGCACCGAATTCAGGCCGAAAGAAAAGAGACGAGGAAAAGGCCTTCTCTCCCCGGCTGCTTTCCCAGTCTCTTCCTAGAAGCTAAAGCTCTGTCGTTGCTCCCCTGGAAGGAGAGCTGCAGCGCGATGTAGTTTTTCAGAAGAAGCCTTGCGTTTGCGAGAGCAAACGGGGACTGCACTGCGGGGCAAGGGGAAGGAAGGGAAGCTTCTCGCCCTCTGCCTGCCTTTGCTCAGAGGGCTGGGTGAAGTCAGGGAGTTCTCCCTTTCACCGAGAAACGTGCGGGCTGCTGTTGCCTGTGCGCTCTCTTCTTTGGAAAAGAGTCTGCACTTGCACACTTTGCACCGTGGAAAGGCAGCGGGGTCTGCCGAGATTTTGTCCCCAGGCGCTTTGCTCTCCCTGGGCTAAAGCGAGCCTTCACAACAGCTCAACGCTAACACTGCATACGCGTTCCCCTTGCAGAACGGGGCTCTCCCTGGGCCAAAGCGAGACTTCACAATAGCTGAACGCTAACACTGAATACGTGTTCTTGTTGGAGAACGGGGCTGCCGCCAGGCAGTTCTCCGGGGAAAACGGCCCTTCGCGAAGAGCCGTTTCGCCGAGCTCCCTGCGGGAAAGCGAAAGCAAAGGACGCTTTTCTCCTTCTCACTGCTTTCGTCAGAGGAACGGGGGAAGTCACAGTGTTCTTTCTCTCCCTGAGATACGCACAATCTGATGTTGCCTCCGAGCTCCGTTCTCGGCAAAGAACTGAAACGGACATGGGTTCCTGTGGGGAAGCCCTCGGCTTTGCTCGGGTTTCTCTGCGCAGTGTGTTTTCCCTGGGCCTCAGCGTACCCACACTATCTCGTCAGGGCAACACTGCCTGGGACTTGCTCTGCCAGGAGCGAGCTGCCGCGTCGTCCTTTGGGCTGGGAAACCTTGCTTTGGCCAGTGCCAATGCACCGAATTCAGGCCGAAAGAAAAGAGACGAGGAAAAGGCCTTCTCTCCCCGGCTGCTTTCCCAGTCTCTTCCTAGAAGCTAAAGCTCTGTCGTTGCTCCCCTGGAAGGAGAGCTGCACCGCGATGTAGTTTTTCAGAAGAAGCCTTGCGTTTGCGAGAGCAAACGGGGACTGCACTGCGGGGCAAGGGGAAGGAAGGGAAGCTTCTCGCCCTCTGCCTGCCTTTGCTCAGAGGGCTGGGTGAAGTCAGGGAGTTCTCCCTTTCACCGAGAAACGTGCGGGCTGCTGTTGCCTGTGCGCTCTCTTCTTTGGAAAAGAGTCTGCACTTGCACACTTTGCACCGTGGAAAGGCAGCGGGGTCTGCCGAGATTTTGTCCCCAGGCGCTTTGCTCTCCCTGGGCTAAAGCGAGCCTTCACAACAGCTCAACGCTAACACTGCATACGCGTTCCCCTTGCAGAACGGGGCTCTCCCTGGGCCAAAGCGAGCCTTCACAATAGCTGAACGCTAACACTGAATACGTGTTCTCGTTGGAGAACGGGGCTGCCGCCAGGCAGTTCTCGGGGGAAAACGGCCCTTCGCGAAGAGCCGTTTCGCCGAGCTCCCTGCGGGAAAGCGAAAGCAAAGGACGCTTTTCTCCTTCTCACTGCTTTCGTCAGAGGAACGGGGGAAGTCACAGTGTTCTTTCTCTCCCTGAGATACGCACAATCTGATGTTGCCTCCGAGCTCCGTTCTCGGCAAAGAACTGAAACGGACATGGGTTCCTGTGGGGAAGCCCTCGGCTTTGCTCGGGTTTCTCTGCGCAGTGTGTTTTCCCTGGGCCTCAGCGTACCCACACTATCTCGTCAGGGCAACACTGCCTGGGACTTGCTCTGCCAGGAGCGAGCTGCCGCGTCGTCCTTTGGGCTGGGAAACCTTGCTTTGGCCAGTGCCAATGCACCGAATTCAGGCCGAAAGAAAAGAGACGAGGAAAAGGCCTTCTCTCCCCGGCTGCTTTCCCAGTCTCTTCCTAGAAGCGAAAGCTCTGTCGTTGCTCCCCTGGAAGGAGAGCTGCACCGCGATGTAGTTTTTCAGAAGAAGCCTTGCGTTTGCGAGAGCAAACGGGGACTGCACTGCGGGGCCAGGGGAAGGAAGGGAAGCTTCTCGCCCTCTGCCTGCCTTTGCTCAGAGGGCTGGGTGAAGTCAGGGAGTTCTCCCTTTCACCGAGAAACGTGCGGGCTGCTGTTGCCTGTGCGCTCTCTTCTTTGGAAAAGAGTCTGCACTTGCACACTTTGCACCGTGGAAAGGCAGCGGGGTCTGCCGAGATTTTGTCCCCAGGCGCTTTGCTCTCCCTGGGCTAAAGCGAGCCTTCACAACAGCTCAACGCTAACACTGCATACGCATTCCCCTTGCAGAACGGGGCTCTCCCTGGGCCAAAGCGAGCCTTGACAATAGCTGAACGCTAACACTGAATACGTGTTCTCGTTGGAGAACGGGGCTGCCGCCAGGCAGTTCTCGGGGGAAAACGGCCCTTCGCGAAGAGCCGTTTCGCCGAGCTCCCTGCGGGAAAGCGAAAGCAAAGGACGCTTTTCTCCTTCTCACTGCTTTCGTCAGAGGAACGGGGGAAGTCACAGTGTTCTTTCTCTCCCTGAGATACGCACAATCTGATGTTGCCTCCGAGCTCCGTTCTCGGCAAAGAACTGAAACGGACATGGGTTCCTGTGGGGAAGCCCTCGGCTTTGCTCGGGTTTCTCTGCGCAGTGTGTTTTCCCTGGGCCTCAGCGTACCCCCACTATCTCGTCAGGGCAACACTGCCTGGGACTTGCTCTGCCAAGAGCGAGCTGCCGCGTCGTCCTTTGGGCTGGGAAACCTTGCTTTGGCCAGTGCCAATGCACCGAATTCAGGCCGAAAGAAAAGAGACGAGGAAAAGGCCTTCTCTCCCCGGCTGCTTTCCCAGTCTCTTCCTAGAAGCTAAAGCTCTGTCGTTGCTCCCCTGGAAGGAGAGCTGCACCGCGATGTAGTTTTTCAGAAGAAGCCTTGCGTTTGCGAGAGCAAACGGGGACTGCACTGCGGGGCAAGGGGAAGGAAGGGAAGCTTCTCGCCCTCTGCCTGCCTTTGCTCAGAGGGCTGGGTGAAGTCAGGGAGTTCTCCCTTTCACCGAGAAACGTGCGGGCTGCTGTTGCCTGTGCGCTCTCTTCTTTGGAAAAGAGTCTGCACTTGCACACTTTGCACCGTGGAAAGGCAGCGGGGTCTGCCGAGATTTTGTCCCCAGGCGCTTTGCTCTCCCTGGGCTAAAGCGAGCCTTCACAACAGCTCAACGCTAACACTGCATACGCGTTCCCCTTGCAGAACGGGGCTCTCCCTGGGCCAAAGCGAGCCTTCACAATAGCTGAACGCTAACACTGAATACGTGTTCTCGTTGGAGAACGGGGCTGCCGCCAGGCAGTTCTCGGGGGAAAACGGCCCTTCGCGAAGAGCCGTTTCGCCGAGCTCCCTGCGGGAAAGCGAAAGCAAAGGACGCTTTTCTCCTTCTCACTGCTTTCGTC
This sequence comes from Loxodonta africana, assembly GCF_030014295.1. Classification (NCBI taxonomy): domain Eukaryota; kingdom Metazoa; phylum Chordata; class Mammalia; order Proboscidea; family Elephantidae; genus Loxodonta; species Loxodonta africana. The sequence continues at coordinate 53,658 of NW_026975179.1, read as the reverse complement.
AGAGGAACGGGGGAAGTCACAATGTTCTTTCTCTCCCTGAGATACGCACAATCTGATGTTGCCTCCGAGCTCCGTTCTCGGCAAAGAACTGAAACGGACATGGGTTCCTGTGGGGAAGCCCTCGGCTTTGCTCGGGTTTCTCTGCGCAGTGTGTTTTCCCTGGGCCTCAGCGTACCCACACTATCTCGTCAGGGCAACACTGCCTGGGACTTGCTCTGCCAGGAGCGAGCTGCCGCGTCGTCCTTTGGGCTGGGAAACCTTGCTTTGGCCAGTGCCAATGCACCGAATTCAGGCCGAAAGAAAAGAGACGAGGAAAAGGCCTTCTCTCCCCGGCTGCTTTCCCAGTCTCTTCCTAGAAGCTAAAGCTCTGTCGTTGCTCCCCTGGAAGGAGAGCTGCACCGCGATGTAGTTTTTCAGAAGAAGCCTTGCGTTTGCGAGAGCAAACGGGGACTGCACTGCGGGGCAAGGGGAAGGAAGGGAAGCTTCTCGCCCTCTGCCTGCCTTTGCTCAGAGGGCTGGGTGAAGTCAGGGAGTTCTCCCTTTCACCGAGAAACGTGCGGGCTGCTGTTGCCTGTGCGCTCTCTTCTTTGGAAAAGAGTCTGCACTTGCACACTTTGCACCGTGGAAAGGCAGCGGGGTCTGCCGAGATTTTGTCCCCAGGCGCTTTGCTCTCCCTGGGCTAAAGCGAGCCTTCACAACAGCTCAACGCTAACACTGCATACGCGTTCCCCTTGCAGAACGGGGCTCTCCCTGGGCCAAAGCGAGCCTTCACAATAGCTGAACGCTAACACTGAATACGTGTTCTCGTTGGAGAACGGGGCTGCCGCCAGGCAGTTCTCGGGGGAAAACGGCCCTTCGCGAAGAGCCGTTTCGCCGAGCTCCCTGCGGGAAAGCGAAAGCAAAGGACGCTTTTCTCCTTCTCACTGCTTTCGTCAGAGGAACGGGGGAAGTCACAGTGTTCTTTCTCTCCCTGAGATACGCACAATCTGATGTTGCCTCCGAGCTCCGTTCTCGGCAAAGAACTGAAACGGACATGGGTTCCTGTGGGGAAGCCCTCGGCTTTGCTCGGGTTTCTCTGCGCAGTGTGTTTTCCCTGGGCCTCAGCGTACCCACACTATCTCGTCAGGGCAACACTGCCTGGGACTTGCTCTGCCAGGAGCGAGCTGCCGCGTCGTCCTTTGGGCTGGGAAACCTTGCTTTGGCCAGTGCCAATGCACCGAATTCAGGCCGAAAGAAAAGAGACGAGGAAAAGGCCTTCTCTCCCCGGCTGCTTTCCCAGTCTCTTCCTAGAAGCGAAAGCTCTGTCGTTGCTCCCCTGGAAGGAGAGCTGCACCGCGATGTAGTTTTTCAGAAGAAGCCTTGCGTTTGCGGGAGCAAACGGGGACTGCACTGCGGGGCAAGGGGAAGGAAGGGAAGCTTCTCGCCCTCTGCCTGCCTTTGCTCAGAGGGCTGGGTGAAGTCAGGGAGTTCTCCCTTTCACCGAGAAACGTGCGGGCTGCTGTTGCCTGTGCGCTCTCTTCTTTGGAAAAGAGTCTGCACTTGCACACTTTGCACCGTGGAAAGGCAGCGGGGTCTGCCGAGATTTTGTCCCCAGGCGCTTTGCTCTCCCTGGGCTAAAGCGAGCCTTCACAACAGCTCAACGCTAACACTGCATACGCGTTCCCCTTGCAGAACGGGGCTCTCCCTGGGCCAAAGCGAGCCTTCACAATAGCTGAACGCTAACACTGAATACGTGTTCTCGTTGGAGAACGGGGCTGCCGCCAGGCAGTTCTCGGGGGAAAACGGCCCTTCGCGAAGAGCCGTTTCGCCGAGCTCCCTGCGGGAAAGCGAAAGCAAAGGACGCTTTTCTCCTTCTCACTGCTTTCGTCAGAGGAACGGGGGAAGTCACAGTGTTCTTTCTCTCCCTGAGATACGCACAATCTGATGTTGCCTCCGAGCTCCGTTCTCGGCAAAGAACTGAAACGGACATGGGTTCCTGTGGGGAAGCCCTCGGCTTTGCTCGGGTTTCTCTGCGCAGTGTGTTTTCCCTGGGCCTCAGCGTACCCACACTATCTCGTCAGGGCAACACTGCCTGGGACTTGCTCTGCCAGGAGCGAGCTGCCGCGTCGTCCTTTGGGCTGGGAAACCTTGCTTTGGCCAGTGCCAATGCACCGAATTCAGGCCGAAAGAAAAGAGACGAGGAAAAGGCCTTCTCTCCCCGGCTGCTTTCCCAGTCTCTTCCTAGAAGCGAAAGCTCTGTCGTTGCTCCCCTGGAAGGAGAGCTGCACCGCGATGTAGTTTTTCAGAAGAAGCCTTGCGTTTGCGGGAGCAAACGGGGACTGCACTGCGGGGCAAGGGGAAGGAAGGGAAGCTTCTCGCCCTCTGCCTGCCTTTGCTCAGAGGGCTGGGTGAAGTCAGGGAGTTCTCCCTTTCACCGAGAAACGTGCGGGCTGCTGTTGCCTGTGCGCTCTCTTCTTTGGAAAAGAGTCTGCACTTGCACACTTTGCACCGTGGAAAGGCAGCGGGGTCTGCCGAGATTTTGTCCCCAGGCGCTTTGCTCTCCCTGGGCTAAAGCGAGCCTTCACAACAGCTCAACGCTAACACTGCATACGCGTTCCCCTTGCAGAACGGGGCTCTCCCTGGGCCAAAGCGAGCCTTCACAATAGCTGAACGCTAACACTGAATACGTGTTCTCGTTGGAGAACGGGGCTGCCGCCAGGCAGTTCTCGGGGGAAAACGGCCCTTCGCGAAGAGCCGTTTCGCCGAGCTCCCTGCGGGAAAGCGAAAGCAAAGGACGCTTTTCTCCTTCTCACTGCTTTCGTCAGAGGAACGGGGGAAGTCACAGTGTTCTTTCTCTCCCTGAGATACGCACAATCTGATGTTGCCTCCGAGCTCCGTTCTCGGCAAAGAACTGAAACGGACATGGGTTCCTGTGGGGAAGCCCTCGGCTTTGCTCGGGTTTCTCTGCGCAGTGTGTTTTCCCTGGGCCTCAGCGTACCCACACTATCTCGTCAGGGCAACACTGCCTGGGACTTGCTCTGCCAGGAGCGAGCTGCCGCGTCGTCCTTTGGGCTGGGAAACCTTGCTTTGGCCAGTGCCAATGCACCGAATTCAGGCCGAAAGAAAAGAGACGAGGAAAAGGCCTTCTCTCCCCGGCTGCTTTCCCAGTCTCTTCCTAGAAGCGAAAGCTCTGTCGTTGCTCCCCTGGAAGGAGAGCTGCACCGCGATGTAGTTTTTCAGAAGAAGCCTTGCGTTTGCGAGAGCAAACGGGGACTGCACTGCGGGGCCAGGGGAAGGAAGGGAAGCTTCTCGCCCTCTGCCTGCCTTTGCTCAGAGGGCTGGGTGAAGTCAGGGAGTTCTCCCTTTCACCGAGAAACGTGCGGGCTGCTGTTGCCTGTGCGCTCTCTTCTTTGGAAAAGAGTCTGCACTTGCACACTTTGCACCGTGGAAAGGCAGCGGGGTCTGCCGAGATTTTGTCCCCAGGCGCTTTGCTCTCCCTGGGCTAAAGCGAGCCTTCACAACAGCTCAACGCTAACACTGCATACGCATTCCCCTTGCAGAACGGGGCTCTCCCTGGGCCAAAGCGAGCCTTGACAATAGCTGAACGCTAACACTGAATACGTGTTCTCGTTGGAGAACGGGGCTGCCGCCAGGCAGTTCTCGGGGGAAAACGGCCCTTCGCGAAGAGCCGTTTCGCCGAGCTCCCTGCGGGAAAGCGAAAGCAAAGGACGCTTTTCTCCTTCTCACTGCTTTCGTCAGAGGAACGGGGGAAGTCACAGTGTTCTTTCTCTCCCTGAGATACGCACAATCTGATGTTGCCTCCGAGCTCCGTTCTCGGCAAAGAACTGAAACGGACATGGGTTCCTGTGGGGAAGCCCTCGGCTTTGCTCGGGTTTCTCTGCGCAGTGTGTTTTCCCTGGGCCTCAGCGTACCCCCACTATCTCGTCAGGGCAACACTGCCTGGGACTTGCTCTGCCAAGAGCGAGCTGCCGCGTCGTCCTTTGGGCTGGGAAACCTTGCTTTGGCCAGTGCCAATGCACCGAATTCAGGCCGAAAGAAAAGAGACGAGGAAAAGGCCTTCTCTCCCCGGCTGCTTTCCCAGTCTCTTCCTAGAAGCTAAAGCTCTGTCGTTGCTCCCCTGGAAGGAGAGCTGCACCGCGATGTAGTTTTTCAGAAGAAGCCTTGCGTTTGCGAGAGCAAACGGGGACTGCACTGCGGGGCAAGGGGAAGGAAGGGAAGCTTCTCGCCCTCTGCCTGCCTTTGCTCAGAGGGCTGGGTGAAGTCAGGGAGTTCTCCCTTTCACCGAGAAACGTGCGGGCTGCTGTTGCCTGTGCGCTCTCTTCTTTGGAAAAGAGTCTGCACTTGCACACTTTGCACCGTGGAAAGGCAGCGGGGTCTGCCGAGATTTTGTCCCCAGGCGCTTTGCTCTCCCTGGGCTAAAGCGAGCCTTCACAACAGCTCAACGCTAACACTGCATACGCGTTCCCCTTGCAGAACGGGGCTCTCCCTGGGCCAAAGCGAGCCTTCACAATAGCTGAACGCTAACACTGAATACGTGTTCTCGTTGGAGAACGGGGCTGCCGCCAGGCAGTTCTCGGGGGAAAACGGCCCTTCGCGAAGAGCCGTTTCGCCGAGCTCCCTGCGGGAAAGCGAAAGCAAAGGACGCTTTTCTCCTTCTCACTGCTTTCGTCAGAGGAACGGGGGAAGTCACAGTGTTCTTTCTCTCCCTGAGATACGCACAATCTGATGTTGCCTCCGAGCTCCGTTCTCGGCAAAGAACTGAAACGGACATGGGTTCCTGTGGGGAAGCCCTCGGCTTTGCTCGGGTTTCTCTGCGCAGTGTGTTTTCCCTGGGCCTCAGCGTACCCACACTATCTCGTCAGGGCAACACTGCCTGGGACTTGCTCTGCCAGGAGCGAGCTGCCGCGTCGTCCTTTGGGCTGGGAAACCTTGCTTTGGCCAGTGCCAATGCACCGAATTCAGGCCGAAAGAAAAGAGACGAGGAAAAGGCCTTCTCTCCCCGGCTGCTTTCCCAGTCTCTTCCTAGAAGCGAAAGCTCTGTCGTTGCTCCCCTGGAAGGAGAGCTGCACCGCGATGTAGTTTTTCAGAAGAAGCCTTGCGTTTGCGGGAGCAAACGGGGACTGCACTGCGGGGCAAGGGGAAGGAAGGGAAGCTTCTCGCCCTCTGCCTGCCTTTGCTCAGAGGGCTGGGTGAAGTCAGGGAGTTCTCCCTTTCACCGAGAAACGTGCGGGCTGCTGTTGCCTGTGCGCTCTCTTCTTTGGAAAAGAGTCTGCACTTGCACACTTTGCACCGTGGAAAGGCAGCGGGGTCTGCCGAGATTTTGTCCCCAGGCGCTTTGCTCTCCCTGGGCTAAAGCGAGCCTTCACAACAGCTCAACGCTAACACTGCATACGCGTTCCCCTTGCAGAACGGGGCTCTCCCTGGGCCAAAGCGAGCCTTCACAATAGCTGAACGCTAACACTGAATACGTGTTCTCGTTGGAGAACGGGGCTGCCGCCAGGCAGTTCTCGGGGGAAAACGGCCCTTCGCGAAGAGCCGTTTCGCCGAGCTCCCTGCGGGAAAGCGAAAGCAAAGGACGCTTTTCTCCTTCTCACTGCTTTCGTCAGAGGAACGGGGGAAGTCACAGTGTTCTTTCTCTCCCTGAGATACGCACAATCTGATGTTGCCTCCGAGCTCCGTTCTCGGCAAAGAACTGAAACGGACATGGGTTCCTGTGGGGAAGCCCTCGGCTTTGCTCGGGTTTCTCTGCGCAGTGTGTTTTCCCTGGGCCTCAGCGTACCCACACTATCTCGTCAGGGCAACACTGCCTGGGACTTGCTCTGCCAGGAGCGAGCTGCCGCGTCGTCCTTTGGGCTGGGAAACCTTGCTTTGGCCAGTGCCAATGCACCGAATTCAGGCCGAAAGAAAAGAGACGAGGAAAAGGCCTTCTCTCCCCGGCTGCTTTCCCAGTCTCTTCCTAGAAGCGAAAGCTCTGTCGTTGCTCCCCTGGAAGGAGAGCTGCACCGCGATGTAGTTTTTCAGAAGAAGCCTTGCGTTTGCGAGAGCAAACGGGGACTGCACTGCGGGGCCAGGGGAAGGAAGGGAAGCTTCTCGCCCTCTGCCTGCCTTTGCTCAGAGGGCTGGGTGAAGTCAGGGAGTTCTCCCTTTCACCGAGAAACGTGCGGGCTGCTGTTGCCTGTGCGCTCTCTTCTTTGGAAAAGAGTCTGCACTTGCACACTTTGCACCGTGGAAAGGCAGCGGGGTCTGCCGAGATTTTGTCCCCAGGCGCTTTGCTCTCCCTGGGCTAAAGCGAGCCTTCACAACAGCTCAACGCTAACACTGCATACGCATTCCCCTTGCAGAACGGGGCTCTCCCTGGGCCAAAGCGAGCCTTGACAATAGCTGAACGCTAACACTGAATACGTGTTCTCGTTGGAGAACGGGGCTGCCGCCAGGCAGTTCTCGGGGGAAAACGGCCCTTCGCGAAGAGCCGTTTCGCCGAGCTCCCTGCGGGAAAGCGAAAGCAAAGGACGCTTTTCTCCTTCTCACTGCTTTCGTCAGAGGAACGGGGGAAGTCACAGTGTTCTTTCTCTCCCTGAGATACGCACAATCTGATGTTGCCTCCGAGCTCCGTTCTCGGCAAAGAACTGAAACGGACATGGGTTCCTGTGGGGAAGCCCTCGGCTTTGCTCGGGTTTCTCTGCGCAGTGTGTTTTCCCTGGGCCTCAGCGTACCCCCACTATCTCGTCAGGGCAACACTGCCTGGGACTTGCTCTGCCAAGAGCGAGCTGCCGCGTCGTCCTTTGGGCTGGGAAACCTTGCTTTGGCCAGTGCCAATGCACCGAATTCAGGCCGAAAGAAAAGAGACGAGGAAAAGGCCTTCTCTCCCCGGCTGCTTTCCCAGTCTCTTCCTAGAAGCTAAAGCTCTGTCGTTGCTCCCCTGGAAGGAGAGCTGCACCGCGATGTAGTTTTTCAGAAGAAGCCTTGCGTTTGCGAGAGCAAACGGGGACTGCACTGCGGGGCAAGGGGAAGGAAGGGAAGCTTCTCGCCCTCTGCCTGCCTTTGCTCAGAGGGCTGGGTGAAGTCAGGGAGTTCTCCCTTTCACCGAGAAACGTGCGGGCTGCTGTTGCCTGTGCGCTCTCTTCTTTGGAAAAGAGTCTGCACTTGCACACTTTGCACCGTGGAAAGGCAGCGGGGTCTGCCGAGATTTTGTCCCCAGGCGCTTTGCTCTCCCTGGGCTAAAGCGAGCCTTCACAACAGCTCAACGCTAACACTGCATACGCGTTCCCCTTGCAGAACGGGGCTCTCCCTGGGCCAAAGCGAGCCTTCACAATAGCTGAACGCTAACACTGAATACGTGTTCTCGTTGGAGAACGGGGCTGCCGCCAGGCAGTTCTCGGGGGAAAACGGCCCTTCGCGAAGAGCCGTTTCGCCGAGCTCCCTGCGGGAAAGCGAAAGCAAAGGACGCTTTTCTCCTTCTCACTGCTTTCGTCAGAGGAACGGGGGAAGTCACAGTGTTCTTTCTCTCCCTGAGATACGCACAATCTGATGTTGCCTCCGAGCTCCGTTCTCGGCAAAGAACTGAAACGGACATGGGTTCCTGTGGGGAAGCCCTCGGCTTTGCTCGGGTTTCTCTGCGCAGTGTGTTTTCCCTGGGCCTCAGCGTACCCACACTATCTCGTCAGGGCAACACTGCCTGGGACTTGCTCTGCCAGGAGCGAGCTGCCGCGTCGTCCTTTGGGCTGGGAAACCTTGCTTTGGCCAGTGCCAATGCACCGAATTCAGGCCGAAAGAAAAGAGACGAGGAAAAGGCCTTCTCTCCCCGGCTGCTTTCCCAGTCTCTTCCTAGAAGCGAAAGCTCTGTCGTTGCTCCCCTGGAAGGAGAGCTGCACCGCGATGTAGTTTTTCAGAAGAAGCCTTGCGTTTGCGGGAGCAAACGGGGACTGCACTGCGGGGCAAGGGGAAGGAAGGGAAGCTTCTCGCCCTCTGCCTGCCTTTGCTCAGAGGGCTGGGTGAAGTCAGGGAGTTCTCCCTTTCACCGAGAAACGTGCGGGCTGCTGTTGCCTGTGCGCTCTCTTCTTTGGAAAAGAGTCTGCACTTGCACACTTTGCACCGTGGAAAGGCAGCGGGGTCTGCCGAGATTTTGTCCCCAGGCGCTTTGCTCTCCCTGGGCTAAAGCGAGCCTTCACAACAGCTCAACGCTAACACTGCATACGCGTTCCCCTTGCAGAACGGGGCTCTCCCTGGGCCAAAGCGAGCCTTCACAATAGCTGAACGCTAACACTGAATACGTGTTCTCGTTGGAGAACGGGGCTGCCGCCAGGCAGTTCTCGGGGGAAAACGGCCCTTCGCGAAGAGCCGTTTCGCCGAGCTCCCTGCGGGAAAGCGAAAGCAAAGGACGCTTTTCTCCTTCTCACTGCTTTCGTCAGAGGAACGGGGGAAGTCACAGTGTTCTTTCTCTCCCTGAGATACGCACAATCTGATGTTGCCTCCGAGCTCCGTTCTCGGCAAAGAACTGAAACGGACATGGGTTCCTGTGGGGAAGCCCTCGGCTTTGCTCGGGTTTCTCTGCGCAGTGTGTTTTCCCTGGGCCTCAGCGTACCCACACTATCTCGTCAGGGCAACACTGCCTGGGACTTGCTCTGCCAGGAGCGAGCTGCCGCGTCGTCCTTTGGGCTGGGAAACCTTGCTTTGGCCAGTGCCAATGCACCGAATTCAGGCCGAAAGAAAAGAGACGAGGAAAAGGCCTTCTCTCCCCGGCTGCTTTCCCAGTCTCTTCCTAGAAGCGAAAGCTCTGTCGTTGCTCCCCTGGAAGGAGAGCTGCACCGCGATGTAGTTTTTCAGAAGAAGCCTTGCGTTTGCGGGAGCAAACGGGGACTGCACTGCGGGGCAAGGGGAAGGAAGGGAAGCTTCTCGCCCTCTGCCTGCCTTTGCTCAGAGGGCTGGGTGAAGTCAGGGAGTTCTCCCTTTCACCGAGAAACGTGCGGGCTGCTGTTGCCTGTGCGCTCTCTTCTTTGGAAAAGAGTCTGCACTTGCACACTTTGCACCGTGGAAAGGCAGCGGGGTCTGCCGAGATTTTGTCCCCAGGCGCTTTGCTCTCCCTGGGCTAAAGCGAGCCTTCACAACAGCTCAACGCTAACACTGCATACGCGTTCCCCTTGCAGAACGGGGCTCTCCCTGGGCCAAAGCGAGCCTTCACAATAGCTGAACGCTAACACTGAATACGTGTTCTCGTTGGAGAACGGGGCTGCCGCCAGGCAGTTCTCGGGGGAAAACGGCCCTTCGCGAAGAGCCGTTTCGCCGAGCTCCCTGCGGGAAAGCGAAAGCAAAGGACGCTTTTCTCCTTCTCACTGCTTTCGTCAGAGGAACGGGGGAAGTCACAGTGTTCTTTCTCTCCCTGAGATACGCACAATCTGATGTTGCCTCCGAGCTCCGTTCTCGGCAAAGAACTGAAACGGACATGGGTTCCTGTGGGGAAGCCCTCGGCTTTGCTCGGGTTTCTCTGCGCAGTGTGTTTTCCCTGGGCCTCAGCGTACCCACACTATCTCGTCAGGGCAACACTGCCTGGGACTTGCTCTGCCAGGAGCGAGCTGCCGCGTCGTCCTTTGGGCTGGGAAACCTTGCTTTGGCCAGTGCCAATGCACCGAATTCAGGCCGAAAGAAAAGAGACGAGGAAAAGGCCTTCTCTCCCCGGCTGCTTTCCCAGTCTCTTCCTAGAAGCGAAAGCTCTGTCGTTGCTCCCCTGGAAGGAGAGCTGCACCGCGATGTAGTTTTTCAGAAGAAGCCTTGCGTTTGCGAGAGCAAACGGGGACTGCACTGCGGGGCCAGGGGAAGGAAGGGAAGCTTCTCGCCCTCTGCCTGCCTTTGCTCAGAGGGCTGGGTGAAGTCAGGGAGTTCTCCCTTTCACCGAGAAACGTGCGGGCTGCTGTTGCCTGTGCGCTCTCTTCTTTGGAAAAGAGTCTGCACTTGCACACTTTGCACCGTGGAAAGGCAGCGGGGTCTGCCGAGATTTTGTCCCCAGGCGCTTTGCTCTCCCTGGGCTAAAGCGAGCCTTCACAACAGCTCAACGCTAACACTGCATACGCATTCCCCTTGCAGAACGGGGCTCTCCCTGGGCCAAAGCGAGCCTTGACAATAGCTGAACGCTAACACTGAATACGTGTTCTCGTTGGAGAACGGGGCTGCCGCCAGGCAGTTCTCGGGGGAAAACGGCCCTTCGCGAAGAGCCGTTTCGCCGAGCTCCCTGCGGGAAAGCGAAAGCAAAGGACGCTTTTCTCCTTCTCACTGCTTTCGTCAGAGGAACGGGGGAAGTCACAGTGTTCTTTCTCTCCCTGAGATACGCACAATCTGATGTTGCCTCCGAGCTCCGTTCTCGGCAAAGAACTGAAACGGACATGGGTTCCTGTGGGGAAGCCCTCGGCTTTGCTCGGGTTTCTCTGCGCAGTGTGTTTTCCCTGGGCCTCAGCGTACCCCCACTATCTCGTCAGGGCAACACTGCCTGGGACTTGCTCTGCCAAGAGCGAGCTGCCGCGTCGTCCTTTGGGCTGGGAAACCTTGCTTTGGCCAGTGCCAATGCACCGAATTCAGGCCGAAAGAAAAGAGACGAGGAAAAGGCCTTCTCTCCCCGGCTGCTTTCCCAGTCTCTTCCTAGAAGCTAAAGCTCTGTCGTTGCTCCCCTGGAAGGAGAGCTGCACCGCGATGTAGTTTTTCAGAAGAAGCCTTGCGTTTGCGAGAGCAAACGGGGACTGCACTGCGGGGCAAGGGGAAGGAAGGGAAGCTTCTCGCCCTCTGCCTGCCTTTGCTCAGAGGGCTGGGTGAAGTCAGGGAGTTCTCCCTTTCACCGAGAAACGTGCGGGCTGCTGTTGCCTGTGCGCTCTCTTCTTTGGAAAAGAGTCTGCACTTGCACACTTTGCACCGTGGAAAGGCAGCGGGGTCTGCCGAGATTTTGTCCCCAGGCGCTTTGCTCTCCCTGGGCTAAAGCGAGCCTTCACAACAGCTCAACGCTAACACTGCATACGCGTTCCCCTTGCAGAACGGGGCTCTCCCTGGGCCAAAGCGAGCCTTCACAATAGCTGAACGCTAACACTGAATACGTGTTCTCGTTGGAGAACGGGGCTGCCGCCAGGCAGTTCTCGGGGGAAAACGGCCCTTCGCGAAGAGCCGTTTCGCCGAGCTCCCTGCGGGAAAGCGAAAGCAAAGGACGCTTTTCTCCTTCTCACTGCTTTCGTCAGAGGAACGGGGGAAGTCACAGTGTTCTTTCTCTCCCTGAGATACGCACAATCTGATGTTGCCTCCGAGCTCCGTTCTCGGCAAAGAACTGAAACGGACATGGGTTCCTGTGGGGAAGCCCTCGGCTTTGCTCGGGTTTCTCTGCGCAGTGTGTTTTCCCTGGGCCTCAGCGTACCCACACTATCTCGTCAGGGCAACACTGCCTGGGACTTGCTCTGCCAGGAGCGAGCTGCCGCGTCGTCCTTTGGGCTGGGAAACCTTGCTTTGGCCAGTGCCAATGCACCGAATTCAGGCCGAAAGAAAAGAGACGAGGAAAAGGCCTTCTCTCCCCGGCTGCTTTCCCAGTCTCTTCCTAGAAGCGAAAGCTCTGTCGTTGCTCCCCTGGAAGGAGAGCTGCACCGCGATGTAGTTTTTCAGAAGAAGCCTTGCGTTTGCGGGAGCAAACGGGGACTGCACTGCGGGGCAAGGGAAAGGAAGGGAAGCTTCTCGCCCTCTGCCTGCCTTTGCTCAGAGGGCTGGGTGAAGTCAGGGAGTTCTCCCTTTCACCGAGAAACGTGCGGGCTGCTGTTGCCTGTGCGCTCTCTTCTTTGGAAAAGAGTCTGCACTTGCACACTTTGCACCGTGGAAAGGCAGCGGGGTCTGCCGAGATTTTGTCCCCAGGCGCTTTGCTCTCCCTGGGCTAAAGCGAGCCTTCACAACAGCTCAACGCTAACACTGCATACGCGTTCCCCTTGCAGAACGGGGCTCTCCCTGGGCCAAAGCGAGCCTTCACAATAGCTGAACGCTAACACTGAATACGTGTTCTCGTTGGAGAACGGGGCTGCCGCCAGGCAGTTCTCGGGGGAAAACGGCCCTTCGCGAAGAGCCGTTTCGCCGAGCTCCCTGCGGGAAAGCGAAAGCAAAGGACGCTTTTCTCCTTCTCACTGCTTTCGTCAGAGGAACGGGGGAAGTCACAGTGTTCTTTCTCTCCCTGAGATACGCACAATCTGATGTTGCCTCCGAGCTCCGTTCTCGGCAAAGAACTGAAACGGACATGGGTTCCTGTGGGGAAGCCCTCGGCTTTGCTCGGGTTTCTCTGCGCAGTGTGTTTTCCCTGGGCCTCAGCGTACCCACACTATCTCGTCAGGGCAACACTGCCTGGGACTTGCTCTGCCAGGAGCGAGCTGCCGCGTCGTCCTTTGGGCTGGGAAACCTTGCTTTGGCCAGTGCCAATGCACCGAATTCAGGCCGAAAGAAAAGAGACGAGGAAAAGGCCTTCTCTCCCCGGCTGCTTTCCCAGTCTCTTCCTAGAAGCTAAAGCTCTGTCGTTGCTCCCCTGGAAGGAGAGCTGCACCGCGATGTAGTTTTTCAGAAGAAGCCTTGCGTTTGCGAGAGCAAACGGGGACTGCACTGCGGGGCAAGGGGAAGGAAGGGAAGCTTCTCGCCCTCTGCCTGCCTTTGCTCAGAGGGCTGGGTGAAGTCAGGGAGTTCTCCCTTTCACCGAGAAACGTGCGGGCTGCTGTTGCCTGTGCGCTCTCTTCTTTGGAAAAGAGTCTGCACTTGCACACTTTGCACCGTGGAGAGGCAGCGGGGTCTGCCGAGATTTTGTCCCCAGGCGCTTTGCTCTCCCTGGGCTAAAGTGAGCCTTCACAACAGCTCAACGCTAACACTGCATACGCGTTCCCCTTGCAGAACGGGGCTCACCCTGGGCCAAAGCGAGCCTTCACAATAGCTGAACGCTAACACTGAATACGTGTTCTCGTTGGAGAACGGGGCTGCCGCCAGGCAGTTCTCGGGGGAAAACGGCCCTTCGCGAAGAGCCGTTTCGCCGAGCTCCCTGCGGGAAAGCGAAAGCAAAGGACGCTTTTCTCCTTCTCACTGCTTTCGTCAGAGGAACGGGGTAAGTCACAGTGTTCTTTCTCTCCCTGAGATACGCACAATCTGATGTTGCCTCCGAGCTCCGTTCTCGGCAAAGAACTGAAACGGACATGGGTTCCTGTGGGGAAGCCCTCGGCTTTGCTCGGGTTTCTCTGCGCAGTGTGTTTTCCCTGGGCCTCAGCGTACCCACACTATCTCGTCAGGGCAACACTGCCTGGGACTTGCTCTGCCAGGAGCGAGCTGCCGCGTCGTCCTTTGGGCTGGGAAACCTTGCTTTGGCCAGTGCCAATGCACCGAATTCAGGCCGAAAGAAAAGAGACGAGGAAAAGGCCTTCTCTCCCCGGCTGCTTTCCCAGTCTCTTCCTAGAAGCTAAAGCTCTGTCGTTGCTCCCCTGGAAGGAGAGCTGCAGCGCGATGTAGTTTTTCAGAAGAAGCCTTGCGTTTGCGAGAGCAAACGGGGACTGCACTGCGGGGCAAGGGGAAGGAAGGGAAGCTTCTCGCCCTCTGCCTGCCTTTGCTCAGAGGGCTGGGTGAAGTCAGGGAGTTCTCCCTTTCACCGAGAAACGTGCGGGCTGCTGTTGCCTGTGCGCTCTCTTCTTTGGAAAAGAGTCTGCACTTGCACACTTTGCACCGTGGAAAGGCAGCGGGGTCTGCCGAGATTTTGTCCCCAGGCGCTTTGCTCTCCCTGGGCTAAAGCGAGCCTTCACAACAGCTCAACGCTAACACTGCATACGCGTTCCCCTTGCAGAACGGGGCTCTCCCTGGGCCAAAGCGAGACTTCACAATAGCTGAACGCTAACACTGAATACGTGTTCTTGTTGGAGAACGGGGCTGCCGCCAGGCAGTTCTCCGGGGAAAACGGCCCTTCGCGAAGAGCCGTTTCGCCGAGCTCCCTGCGGGAAAGCGAAAGCAAAGGACGCTTTTCTCCTTTTCACTGCTTTCGTCAGAGGAACGGGGGAAGTCACAGTGTTCTTTCTCTCCCTGAGATACGCACAATCTGATGTTGCCTCCGAGCTCCGTTCTCGGCAAAGAACTGAAACGGACATGGGTTCCTGTGGGGAAGCCCTCGGCTTTGCTCGGGTTTCTCTGCGCAGTGTGTTTTCCCTGGGCCTCAGCGTACCCACACTATCTCGTCAGGGCAACACTGCCTGGGACTTGCTCTGCCAGGAGCGAGCTGCCGCGTCGTCCTTTGGGCTGGGAAACCTTGCTTTGGCCAGTGCCAATGCACCGAATTCAGGCCGAAAGAAAAGAGACGAGGAAAAGGCCTTCTCTCCCCGGCTGCTTTCCCAGTCTCTTCCTAGAAGCTAAAGCTCTGTCGTTGCTCCCCTGGAAGGAGAGCTGCACCGCGATGTAGTTTTTCAGAAGAAGCCTTGCGTTTGCGAGAGCAAACGGGGACTGCACTGCGGGGCAAGGGGAAGGAAGGGAAGCTTCTCGCCCTCTGCCTGCCTTTGCTCAGAGGGCTGGGTGAAGTCAGGGAGTTCTCCCTTTCACCGAGAAACGTGCGGGCTGCTGTTGCCTGTGCGCTCTCTTCTTTGGAAAAGAGTCTGCACTTGCACACTTTGCACCGTGGAAAGGCAGCGGGGTCTGCCGAGATTTTGTCCCCAGGCGCTTTGCTCTCCCTGGGCTAAAGCGAGCCTTCACAACAGCTCAACGCTAACACTGCATACGCGTTCCCCTTGCAGAACGGGGCTCTCCCTGGGCCAAAGCGAGCCTTCACAATAGCTGAACGCTAACACTGAATACGTGTTCTCGTTGGAGAACGGGGCTGCCGCCAGGCAGTTCTCGGGGGAAAACGGCCCTTCGCGAAGAGCCGTTTCGCCGAGCTCCCTGCGGGAAAGCGAAAGCAAAGGACGCTTTTCTCCTTCTCACTGCTTTCGTCAGAGGAACGGGGGAAGTCACAGTGTTCTTTCTCTCCCTGAGATACGCACAATCTGATGTTGCCTCCGAGCTCCGTTCTCGGCAAAGAACTGAAACGGACATGGGTTCCTGTGGGGAAGCCCTCGGCTTTGCTCGGGTTTCTCTGCGCAGTGTGTTTTCCCTGGGCCTCAGCGTACCCACACTATCTCGTCAGGGCAACACTGCCTGGGACTTGCTCTGCCAGGAGCGAGCTGCCGCGTCGTCCTTTGGGCTGGGAAACCTTGCTTTGGCCAGTGCCAATGCACCGAATTCAGGCCGAAAGAAAAGAGACGAGGAAAAGGCCTTCTCTCCCCGGCTGCTTTCCCAGTCTCTTCCTAGAAGCGAAAGCTCTGTCGTTGCTCCCCTGGAAGGAGAGCTGCACCGCGATGTAGTTTTTCAGAAGAAGCCTTGCGTTTGCGGGAGCAAACGGGGACTGCACTGCGGGGCAAGGGGAAGGAAGGGAAGCTTCTCGCCCTCTGCCTGCCTTTGCTCAGAGGGCTGGGTGAAGTCAGGGAGTTCTCCCTTTCACCGAGAAACGTGCGGGCTGCTGTTGCCTGTGCGCTCTCTTCTTTGGAAAAGAGTCTGCACTTGCACACTTTGCACCGTGGAAAGGCAGCGGGGTCTGCCGAGATTTTGTCCCCAGGCGCTTTGCTCTCCCTGGGCTAAAGCGAGCCTTCACAACAGCTCAACGCTAACACTGCATACGCGTTCCCCTTGCAGAACGGGGCTCTCCCTGGGCCAAAGCGAGCCTTCACAATAGCTGAACGCTAACACTGAATACGTGTTCTCGTTGGAGAACGGGGCTGCCGCCAGGCAGTTCTCGGGGGAAAACGGCCCTTCGCGAAGAGCCGTTTCGCCGAGCTCCCTGCGGGAAAGCGAAAGCAAAGGACGCTTTTCTCCTTCTCACTGCTTTCGTCAGAGGAACGGGGGAAGTCACAGTGTTCTTTCTCTCCCTGAGATACGCACAATCTGATGTTGCCTCCGAGCTCCGTTCTCGGCAAAGAACTGAAACGGACATGGGTTCCTGTGGGGAAGCCCTCGGCTTTGCTCGGGTTTCTCTGCGCAGTGTGTTTTCCCTGGGCCTCAGCGTACCCACACTATCTCGTCAGGGCAACACTGCCTGGGACTTGCTCTGCCAGGAGCGAGCTGCCGCGTCGTCCTTTGGGCTGGGAAACCTTGCTTTGGCCAGTGCCAATGCACCGAATTCAGGCCGAAAGAAAAGAGACGAGGAAAAGGCCTTCTCTCCCCGGCTGCTTTCCCAGTCTCTTCCTAGAAGCGAAAGCTCTGTCGTTGCTCCCCTGGAAGGAGAGCTGCACCGCGATGTAGTTTTTCAGAAGAAGCCTTGCGTTTGCGGGAGCAAACGGGGACTGCACTGCGGGGCAAGGGGAAGGAAGGGAAGCTTCTCGCCCTCTGCCTGCCTTTGCTCAGAGGGCTGGGTGAAGTCAGGGAGTTCTCCCTTTCACCGAGAAACGTGCGGGCTGCTGTTGCCTGTGCGCTCTCTTCTTTGGAAAAGAGTCTGCACTTGCACACTTTGCACCGTGGAAAGGCAGCGGGGTCTGCCGAGATTTTGTCCCCAGGCGCTTTGCTCTCCCTGGGCTAAAGCGAGCCTTCACAACAGCTCAACGCTAACACTGCATACGCGTTCCCCTTGCAGAACGGGGCTCTCCCTGGGCCAAAGCGAGCCTTCACAATAGCTGAACGCTAACACTGAATACGTGTTCTCGTTGGAGAACGGGGCTGCCGCCAGGCAGTTCTCGGGGGAAAACGGCCCTTCGCGAAGAGCCGTTTCGCCGAGCTCCCTGCGGGAAAGCGAAAGCAAAGGACGCTTTTCTCCTTCTCACTGCTTTCGTCCGAGGAACGGGGGAAGTCACAGTGTTCTTTCTCTCCCTGAGATACGCACAATCTGATGTTGCCTCCGAGCTCCGTTCTCGGCAAAGAACTGAAACGGACATGGGTTCCTGTGGGGAAGCCCTCGGCTTTGCTCGGGTTTCTCTGCGCAGTGTGTTTTCCCTGGGCCTCAGCGTACCCACACTATCTCGTCAGGGCAACACTGCCTGGGACTTGCTCTGCCAGGAGCGAGCTGCCGCGTCGTCCTTTGGGCTGGGAAACCTTGCTTTGGCCAGTGCCAATGCACCGAATTCAGGCCGAAAGAAAAGAGACGAGGAAAAGGCCTTCTCTCCCCGGCTGCTTTCCCAGTCTCTTCCTAGAAGCTAAAGCTCTGTCGTTGCTCCCCTGGAAGGAGAGCTGCAGCGCGATGTAGTTTTTCAGAAGAAGCCTTGCGTTTGCGAGAGCAAACGGGGACTGCACTGCGGGGCAAGGGGAAGGAAGGGAAGCTTCTCGCCCTCTGCCTGCCTTTGCTCAGAGGGCTGGGTGAAGTCAGGGAGTTCTCCCTTTCACCGAGAAACGTGCGGGCTGCTGTTGCCTGTGCGCTCTCTTCTTTGGAAAAGAGTCTGCACTTGCACACTTTGCACCGTGGAAAGGCAGCGGGGTCTGCCGAGATTTTGTCCCCAGGCGCTTTGCTCTCCGTGGGCTAAAGCGAGCCTTCACAACAGCTCAACGCTAACACTGCATACGCGTTCCCCTTGCAGAACGGGGCTCTCCCTGGGCCAAAGCGAGACTTCACAATAGCTGAACGCTAACACTGAATACGTGTTCTTGTTGGAGAACGGGGCTGCCGCCAGGCAGTTCTCCGGGGAAAACGGCCCTTCGCGAAGAGCCGTTTCGCCGAGCTCCCTGCGGGAAAGCGAAAGCAAAGGACGCTTTTCTCCTTTTCACTGCTTTCGTCAGAGGAACGGGGGAAGTCACAGTGTTCTTTCTCTCCCTGAGATACGCACAATCTGATGTTGCCTCCGAGCTCCGTTCTCGGCAAAGAACTGAAACGGACATGGGTTCCTGTGGGGAAGCCCTCGGCTTTGCTCGGGTTTCTCTGCCCAGTGTGTTTTCCCTGGGCCTCAGCGTACCCACACTATCTCGTCAGGGCAACACTGCCTGGGACTTGCTCTGCCAGGAGCGAGCTGCCGCGTCGTCCTTTGGGCTGGGAAACCTTGCTTTGGCCAGTGCCAATGCACCGAATTCAGGCCGAAAGAAAAGAGACGAGGAAAAGGCCTTCTCTCCCCGGCTGCTTTCCCAGTCTCTTCCTAGAAGCTAAAGCTCTGTCGTTGCTCCCCTGGAAGGAGAGCTGCACCGCGATGTAGTTTTTCAGAAGAAGCCTTGCGTTTGCGGGAGCAAACGGGGACTGCACTGCGGGGCAAGGGGAAGGAAGGGAAGCTTCTCGCCCTCTGCCTGCCTTTGCTCAGAGGGCTGGGTGAAGTCAGGGAGTTCTCCCTTTCACCGAGAAACGTGCGGGCTGCTGTTGCCTGTGCGCTCTCTTCTTTGGAAAAGAGTCTGCACTTGCACACTTTGCACCGTGGAAAGGCAGCGGGGTCTGCCGAGATTTTGTCCCCAGGCGCTTTGCTCTCCCTGGGCTAAAGCGAGCCTTCACAACAGCTCAACGCTAACACTGCATACGCGTTCCCCTTGCAGAACGGGGCTCTCCCTGGGCCAAAGCGAGCCTTCACAATAGCTGAACGCTAACACTGAATACGTGTTCTCGTTGGAGAACGGGGCTGCCGCCAGGCAGTTCTCGGGGGAAAACGGCCCTTCGCGAAGAGCCGTTTCGCCGAGCTCCCTGCGGGAAAGCGAAAGCAAAGGACGCTTTTCTCCTTCTCACTGCTTTCGTCAGAGGAACGGGGGAAGTCACAGTGTTCTTTCTCTCCCTGAGATACGCACAATCTGATGTTGCCTCCGAGCTCCGTTCTCGGCAAAGAACTGAAACGGACATGGGTTCCTGTGGGGAAGCCCTCGGCTTTGCTCGGGTTTCTCTGCGCAGTGTGTTTTCCCTGGGCCTCAGCGTACCCACACTATCTCGTCAGGGCAACACTGCCTGGGACTTGCTCTGCCAGGAGCGAGCTGCCGCGTCGTCCTTTGGGCTGGGAAACCTTGCTTTGGCCAGTGCCAATGCACCGAATTCAGGCCGAAAGAAAAGAGACGAGGAAAAGGCCTTCTCTCCCCGGCTGCTTTCCCAGTCTCTTCCTAGAAGCTAAAGCTCTGTCGTTGCTCCCCTGGAAGGAGAGCTGCACCGCGATGTAGTTTTTCAGAAGAAGCCTTGCGTTTGCGGGAGCAAACGGGGACTGCACTGCGGGGCAAGGGGAAGGAAGGGAAGCTTCTCGCCCTCTGCCTGCCTTTGCTCAGAGGGCTGGGTGAAGTCAGGGAGTTCTCCCTTTCACCGAGAAACGTGCGGGCTGCTGTTGCCTGTGCGCTCTCTTCTTTGGAAAAGAGTCTGCACTTGCACACTTTGCACCGTGGAAAGGCAGCGGGGTCTGCCGAGATTTTGTCCCCAGGCGCTTTGCTCTCCCTGGGCTAAAGCGAGCCTTCACAACAGCTCAACGCTAACACTGCATACGCGTTCCCCTTGCAGAAAGGGGCTCTCCCTGGGCCAAAGCGAGCCTTCACAATAGCTGAACGCTAACACTGAATACGTGTTCTCGTTGGAGAACGGGGCTGCCGCCAGGCAGTTCTCGGGGGAAAACGGCCCTTCGCGAAGAGCCGTTTCGCCGAGCTCCCTG
The DNA here is from genome assembly GCF_030014295.1 of Loxodonta africana. Lineage (NCBI taxonomy): Eukaryota > Metazoa > Chordata > Mammalia > Proboscidea > Elephantidae > Loxodonta > Loxodonta africana. Next base: position 34,093 of record NW_026975179.1, on the reverse strand, counting down.
CGGGAAAGCGAAAGCAAAGGACGCTTTTCTCCTTCTCACTGCTTTCGTCAGAGGAACGGGGGAAGTCACAGTGTTCTTTCTCTCCCTGAGATACGCACAATCTGATGTTGCCTCCGAGCTCCGTTCTCGGCAAAGAACTGAAACGGACATGGGTTCCTGTGGGGAAGCCCTCGGCTTTGCTCGGGTTTCTCTGCGCAGTGTGTTTTCCCTGGGCCTCAGCGTACCCACACTATCTCGTCAGGGCAACACTGCCTGGGACTTGCTCTGCCAGGAGCGAGCTGCCGCGTCTTCCTTTGGGCTGGGAAACCTTGCTTTGGCCAGTGCCAATGCACCGAATTCAGGCCGAAAGAAAAGAGACGAGGAAAAGGCCTTCTCTCCCCGGCTGCTTTCCCAGTCTCTTCCTAGAAGCTAAAGCTCTGTCGTTGCTCCCCTGGAAGGAGAGCTGCAGCGCGATGTAGTTTTTCAGAAGAAGCCTTGCGTTTGCGGGAGCAAACGGGGACTGCACTGCGGGGCAAGGGGAAGGAAGGGAAGCTTCTCGCCCTCTGCCTGCCTTTGCTCAGAGGGCTGGGTGAAGTCAGGGAGTTCTCCCTTTCACCGAGAAACGTGCGGGCTGCTGTTGCCTGTGCGCTCTCTTCTTTGGAAAAGAGTCTGCACTTGCACACTTTGCACCGTGGAAAGGCAGCGAGGTCTGCCGAGATTTTGTCCCCAGGCGCTTTGCTCTCCCTGGGCTAAAGCGAGCCTTCACAACAGCTCAACGCTAACACTGCATACGCGTTCCCCTTGCAGAACGGGGCTCTCCCTGGGCCAAAGCGAGCCTTCACAATAGCTGAACGCTAACACTGAATACGTGTTCTCGTTGGAGAACGGGGCTGCCGCCAGGCAGTTCTCGGGGGAAAACGGCCCTTCGCGAAGAGCCGTTTCGCCGAGCTCCCTGCGGGAAAGCGAAAGCAAAGGACGCTTTTCTCCTTCTCACTGCTTTCGTCAGAGGAACGGGGGAAGTCACAGTGTTCTTTCTCTCCCTGAGATACGCACAATCTGATGTTGCCTCCGAGCTCCGTTCTCGGCAAAGAACTGAAACGGACATGGGTTCCTGTGGGGAAGCCCTCGGCTTTGCTCGGGTTTCTCTGCGCAGTGTGTTTTCCCTGGGCCTCAGCGTACCCCCACTATCTCGTCAGGGCAACACTGCCTGGGACTTGCTCTGCCAAGAGCGAGCTGCCGCGTCGTCCTTTGGGCTGGGAAACCTTGCTTTGGCCAGTGCCAATGCACCGAATTCAGGCCGAAAGAAAAGAGACGAGGAAAAGGCCTTCTCTCCCCGGCTGCTTTCCCAGTCTCTTCCTAGAAGCTAAAGCTCTGTCGTTGCTCCCCTGGAAGGAGAGCTGCACCGCGATGTAGTTTTTCAGAAGAAGCCTTGCGTTTGCGAGAGCAAACGGGGACTGCACTGCGGGGCAAGGGGAAGGAAGGGAAGCTTCTCGCCCTCTGCCTGCCTTTGCTCAGAGGGCTGGGTGAAGTCAGGGAGTTCTCCCTTTCACCGAGAAACGTGCGGGCTGCTGTTGCCTGTGCGCTCTCTTCTTTGGAAAAGAGTCTGCACTTGCACACTTTGCACCGTGGAAAGGCAGCGGGGTCTGCCGAGATTTTGTCCCCAGGCGCTTTGCTCTCCCTGGGCTAAAGCGAGCCTTCACAACAGCTCAACGCTAACACTGCATACGCGTTCCCCTTGCAGAACGGGGCTCTCCCTGGGCCAAAGCGAGCCTTCACAATAGCTGAACGCTAACACTGAATACGTGTTCTCGTTGGAGAACGGGGCTGCCGCCAGGCAGTTCTCGGGGGAAAACGGCCCTTCGCGAAGAGCCGTTTCGCCGAGCTCCCTGCGGGAAAGCGAAAGCAAAGGACGCTTTTCTCCTTCTCACTGCTTTCGTCAGAGGAACGGGGGAAGTCACAGTGTTCTTTCTCTCCCTGAGATACGCACAATCTGATGTTGCCTCCGAGCTCCGTTCTCGGCAAAGAACTGAAACGGACATGGGTTCCTGTGGGGAAGCCCTCGGCTTTGCTCGGGTTTCTCTGCGCAGTGTGTTTTCCCTGGGCCTCAGCGTACCCACACTACCTCGTCAGGGCAACACTGCCTGGGACTTGCTCTGCCAGGAGCGAGCTGCCGCGTCGTCCTTTGGGCTGGGAAACCTTGCTTTGGCCAGTGCCAATGCACCGAATTCAGGCCGAAAGAAAAGAGACGAGGAAAAGGCCTTCTCTCCCCGGCTGCTTTCCCAGTCTCTTCCTAGAAGCGAAAGCTCTGTCGTTGCTCCCCTGGAAGGAGAGCTGCACCGCGATGTAGTTTTTCAGAAGAAGCCTTGCGTTTGCGAGAGCAAACGGGGACTGCACTGCGGGGCAAGGGGAAGAAAGGGAAGCTTCTCGCCCTCTGCCTGCCTTTGCTCAGAGGGCTGGGTGAAGTCAGGGAGTTCTCCCTTTCACCGAGAAACGTGCGGGCTGCTGTTGCCTGTGCGCTCTCTTCTTTGGAAAAGAGTCTGCACTTGCACACTTTGCACCGTGGAAAGGCAGCGGGGTCTGCCGAGATTTTGTCCCCAGGCGCTTTGCTCTCCCTGGGCTAAAGCGAGCCTTCACAACAGCTCAACGCTAACACTGCATACGCGTTCCCCTTGCAGAACGGGGCTCTCCCTGGGCCAAAGCGAGCCTTCACAATAGCTGAACGCTAACACTGAATACGTGTTCTCGTTGGAGAACGGGGCTGCCGCCAGGCAGTTCTCCGGGGGAAAACGGCCCTTCGCGAAGGGCCGTTTCGCCGAGCTCCCTGCGGGAAAGCGAAAGCAAAGGACGCTTTTCTCCTTCTAACTGCTTTCGTCCGAGGAACGGGGGAAGTCACAGTGTTCTTTCTCTCCCTGAGATACGCACAATCTGATGTTGCCTCCGAGCTCCGTTCTCGGCAAAGAACTGAAACGGACATGGGTTCCTGTGGGGAAGCTCTCGGCTTTGCTAGGATTTCTCTGCGCAGTGTGTTTTCCCTGGGCCTCAGCGTACCCACACTACCTCGTCAGGGCAACACTGCCTGGGACTTGCTCTGCCAGGAGCGAGCTGCCGCGTCGTCCTTTGGGCTGGGAAACCTTGCTTTGGCCAGTGCCAATGCACCGAATTCAGGCCGAAAGAAAAGAGACGAGGAAAAGGCCTTCTCTCCCCGGCTGCTTTCCCAGTCTCTTCCTAGAAGCGAAAGCTCTGTCGTTGCTCCCCTGGAAGGAGAGCTGCACCGCGATGTAGTTTTTCAGAAGAAGCCTTGCGTTTGCGGGAGCAAACGGGGACTGCACTGCGGGGCAAGGGGAAGGAAGGGAAGCTTCTCGCCCTCTGCCTGCCTTTGCTCAGAGGGCTGGGTGAAGTCAGGGAGTTCTCCCTTTCACCGAGAAACGTGCGGGCTGCTGTTGCCTGTGCGCTCTCTTCTTTGGAAAAGAGTCTGCACTTGCACACTTTGCACCGTGGAAAGGCAGCGGGGTCTGCCGAGATTTTGTCCCCAGGCGCTTTGCTCTCCCTGGGCTAAAGCGAGCCTTCACAACAGCTCAACGCTAACACTGCATACGCATTCCCCTTGCAGAACGGGGCTCTCCCTGGGCCAAAGCGAAATACTATCTCTCTATGACGCTAACACTGAATACGTGTTCTCGTTGGAGAACGGGGCTGCCGCCAGGCAGTTCTCGGGGGAAAACGGCCCTTCGCGAAGAGCCGTTTCGCCGAGCTCCCTGCGGGAAAGCGAAAGCAAAGGACGCTTTTCTCCTTCTCACTGCTTTCGTCAGAGGAACGGGGGAAGTCACAGTGTTCTTTCTCTCCCTGAGATACGCACAATCTGATGTTGCCTCCGAGCTCCGTTCTCGGCAAAGAACTGAAACGGACATGGGTTCCTGTGGGGAAGCCCTCGGCTTTGCTCGGGTTTCTCTGCGCAGTGTGTTTTCCCTGGGCCTCAGCGTACCCACACTATCTCGTCAGGGCAACACTGCCTGGGACTTGCTCTGCCAGGAGCGAGCTGCCGCGTCGTCCTTTGGGCTGGGAAACCTTGCTTTGGCCAGTGCCAATGCACCGAATTCAGGCCGAAAGAAAAGAGACGAGGAAAAGGCCTTCTCTCCCCGGCTGCTTTCCCAGTCTCTTCCTAGAAGCGAAAGCTCTGTCGTTGCTCCCCTGGAAGGAGAGCTGCACCGCGATGTAGTTTTTCAGAAGAAGCCTTGCGTTTGCGGGAGCAAACGGGGACTGCACTGCGGGGCAAGGGGAAGGAAGGGAAGCTTCTCGCCCTCTGCCTGCCTTTGCTCAGAGGGCTGGGTGAAGTCAGGGAGTTCTCCCTTTCACCGAGAAACGTGCGGGCTGCTGTTGCCTGTGCGCTCTCTTCTTTGGAAAAGAGTCTGCACTTGCACACTTTGCACCGTGGAAAGGCAGCGGGGTCTGCCGAGATTTTGTCCCCAGGCGCTTTGCTCTCCCTGGGCTAAAGCGAGCCTTCACAACAGCTCAACGCTAACACTGCATACGCGTTCCCCTTGCAGAACGGGGCTCTCCCTGGGCCAAAGCGAGCCTTCACAATAGCTGAACGCTAACACTGAATACGTGTTCTCGTTGGAGAACGGGGCTGCCGCCAGGCAGTTCTCGGGGGAAAACGGCCCTTCGCGAAGAGCCGTTTCGCCGAGCTCCCTGCGGGAAAGCGAAAGCAAAGGACGCTTTTCTCCTTCTCACTGCTTTCGTCAGAGGAACGGGGGAAGTCACAGTGTTCTTTCTCTCCCTGAGATACGCACAATCTGATGTTGCCTCCGAGCTCCGTTCTCGGCAAAGAACTGAAACGGACATGGGTTCCTGTGGGGAAGCCCTCGGCTTTGCTCGGGTTTCTCTGCGCAGTGTGTTTTCCCTGGGCCTCAGCGTACCCACACTATCTCGTCAGGGCAACACTGCCTGGGACTTGCTCTGCCAGGAGCGAGCTGCCGCGTCGTCCTTTGGGCTGGGAAACCTTGCTTTGGCCAGTGCCAATGCACCGAATTCAGGCCGAAAGAAAAGAGACGAGGAAAAGGCCTTCTCTCCCCGGCTGCTTTCCCAGTCTCTTCCTAGAAGCTAAAGCTCTGTCGTTGCTCCCCTGGAAGGAGAGCTGCACCGCGATGTAGTTTTTCAGAAGAAGCCTTGCGTTTGCGGGAGCAAACGGGGACTGCACTGCGGGGCAAGGGGAAGGAAGGGAAGCTTCTCGCCCTCTGCCTGCCTTTGCTCAGAGGGCTGGGTGAAGTCAGGGAGTTCTCCCTTTCACCGAGAAACGTGCGGGCTGCTGTTGCCTGTGCGCTCTCTTCTTTGGAAAAGAGTCTGCCCTTGCACACTTTGCACCGTGGAAAGGCAGCGGGGTCTGCCGAGATTTTGTCCCCAGGCGCTTTGCTCTCCCTGGGCTAAAGCGAGCCTTCACAACAGCTCAACGCTAACACTGCATACGCGTTCCCCTTGCAGAAAGGGGCTCTCCCTGGGCCAAAGCGAGCCTTCACAATAGCTGAACGCTAACACTGAATACGTGTTCTCGTTGGAGAACGGGGCTGCCGCCAGGCAGTTCTCGGGGGAAAACGGCCCTTCGCGAAGAGCCGTTTCGCCGAGCTCCCTGCGGGAAAGCGAAAGCAAAGGACGCTTTTCTCCTTCTCACTGCTTTCGTCAGAGGAACGGGGGAAGTCACAGTGTTCTTTCTCTCCCTGAGATACGCACAATCTGATGTTGCCTCCGAGCTCCGTTCTCGGCAAAGAACTGAAACGGACATGGGTTCCTGTGGGGAAGCCCTCGGCTTTGCTCGGGTTTCTCTGCGCAGTGTGTTTTCCCTGGGCCTCAGCGTACCCACACTATCTCGTCAGGGCAACACTGCCTGGGACTTGCTCTGCCAGGAGCGAGCTGCCGCGTCTTCCTTTGGGCTGGGAAACCTTGCTTTGGCCAGTGCCAATGCACCGAATTCAGGCCGAAAGAAAAGAGACGAGGAAAAGGCCTTCTCTCCCCGGCTGCTTTCCCAGTCTCTTCCTAGAAGCTAAAGCTCTGTCGTTGCTCCCCTGGAAGGAGAGCTGCAGCGCGATGTAGTTTTTCAGAAGAAGCCTTGCGTTTGCGGGAGCAAACGGGGACTGCACTGCGGGGCAAGGGGAAGGAAGGGAAGCTTCTCGCCCTCTGCCTGCCTTTGCTCAGAGGGCTGGGTGAAGTCAGGGAGTTCTCCCTTTCACCGAGAAACGTGCGGGCTGCTGTTGCCTGTGCGCTCTCTTCTTTGGAAAAGAGTCTGCACTTGCACACTTTGCACCGTGGAAAGGCAGCGAGGTCTGCCGAGATTTTGTCCCCAGGCGCTTTGCTCTCCCTGGGCTAAAGCGAGCCTTCACAACAGCTCAACGCTAACACTGCATACGCGTTCCCCTTGCAGAACGGGGCTCTCCCTGGGCCAAAGCGAGCCTTCACAATAGCTGAACGCTAACACTGAATACGTGTTCTCGTTGGAGAACGGGGCTGCCGCCAGGCAGTTCTCGGGGGAAAACGGCCCTTCGCGAAGAGCCGTTTCGCCGAGCTCCCTGCGGGAAAGCGAAAGCAAAGGACGCTTTTCTCCTTCTCACTGCTTTCGTCAGAGGAACGGGGGAAGTCACAGTGTTCTTTCTCTCCCTGAGATACGCACAATCTGATGTTGCCTCCGAGCTCCGTTCTCGGCAAAGAACTGAAACGGACATGGGTTCCTGTGGGGAAGCCCTCGGCTTTGCTCGGGTTTCTCTGCGCAGTGTGTTTTCCCTGGGCCTCAGCGTACCCCCACTATCTCGTCAGGGCAACACTGCCTGGGACTTGCTCTGCCAAGAGCGAGCTGCCGCGTCGTCCTTTGGGCTGGGAAACCTTGCTTTGGCCAGTGCCAATGCACCGAATTCAGGCCGAAAGAAAAGAGACGAGGAAAAGGCCTTCTCTCCCCGGCTGCTTTCCCAGTCTCTTCCTAGAAGCTAAAGCTCTGTCGTTGCTCCCCTGGAAGGAGAGCTGCACCGCGATGTAGTTTTTCAGAAGAAGCCTTGCGTTTGCGAGAGCAAACGGGGACTGCACTGCGGGGCAAGGGGAAGGAAGGGAAGCTTCTCGCCCTCTGCCTGCCTTTGCTCAGAGGGCTGGGTGAAGTCAGGGAGTTCTCCCTTTCACCGAGAAACGTGCGGGCTGCTGTTGCCTGTGCGCTCTCTTCTTTGGAAAAGAGTCTGCACTTGCACACTTTGCACCGTGGAAAGGCAGCGGGGTCTGCCGAGATTTTGTCCCCAGGCGCTTTGCTCTCCCTGGGCTAAAGCGAGCCTTCACAACAGCTCAACGCTAACACTGCATACGCATTCCCCTTGCAGAACGGGGCTCTCCCTGGGCCAAAGCGAGCCTTCACAATAGCTGAACGCTAACACTGAATACGTGTTCTCGTTGGAGAACGGGGCTGCCGCCAGGCAGTTCTCGGGGGAAAACGTCCCTTCGCGAAGGGCCGTTTCGCCGAGCTCCCTGCGGGAAAGCGAAAGCAAAGGACGCTTTTCTCCTTCTCACTGCTTTCGTCAGAGGAACGGGGGAAGTCACAGTGTTCTTTCTCTCCCTGAGATACGCACAATCTGATGTTGCCTCCGAGCTCCGTTCTCGGCAAAGAACTGAAACGGACATGGGTTCCTGTGGGGAAGCCCTCGGCTTTGCTCGGGTTTCTCTGCCCAGTGTGTTTTCCCTGGGCCTCAGCGTACCCACACTATCTCGTCAGGGCAACACTGCCTGGGACTTGCTCTGCCAGGAGCGAGCTGCCGCGTCGTCCTTTGGGCTGGGAAACCTTGCTTTGGCCAGTGCCAATGCACCGAATTCAGGCCGAAAGAAAAGAGACGAGGAAAAGGCCTTCTCTCCCCGGCTGCTTTCCCAGTCTCTTCCTAGAAGCTAAAGCTCTGTCGTTGCTCCCCTGGAAGGAGAGCTGCACCGCGATGTAGTTTTTCAGAAGAAGCCTTGCGTTTGCGAGAGCAAACGGGGACTGCACTGCGGGGCAAGGGGAAGGAAGGGAAGCTTCTCGCCCTCTGCCTGCCTTTGCTCAGAGGGCTGGGTGAAGTCAGGGAGTTCTCCCTTTCACCGAGAAACGTGCGGGCTGCTGTTGCCTGTGCGCTCTCTTCTTTGGAAAAGAGTCTGCACTTGCACACTTTGCACCGTGGAAAGGCAGCGGGGTCTGCCGAGATTTTGTCCCCAGGCGCTTTGCTCTCCCTGGGCTAAAGCGAGCCTTCACAACAGCTCAACGCTAACACTGCATACGCGTTCCCCTTGCAGAACGGGGCTCTCCCTGGGCCAAAGCGAGCCTTCACAATAGCTGAACGCTAACACTGAATACGTGTTCTCGTTGGAGAACGGGGCTGCCGCCAGGCAGTTCTCGGGGGAAAACGGCCCTTCGCGAAGAGCCGTTTCGCCGAGCTCCCTGCGGGAAAGCGAAAGCAAAGGACGCTTTTCTCCTTCTCACTGCTTTCGTCAGAGGAACGGGGGAAGTCACAGTGTTCTTTCTCTCCCTGAGATACGCACAATCTGATGTTGCCTCCGAGCTCCGTTCTCGGCAAAGAACTGAAACGGACATGGGTTCCTGTGGGGAAGCCCTCGGCTTTGCTCGGGTTTCTCTGCGCAGTGTGTTTTCCCTGGGCCTCAGCGTACCCACACTATCTCGTCAGGGCAACACTGCCTGGGACTTGCTCTGCCAGGAGCGAGCTGCCGCGTCGTCCTTTGGGCTGGGAAACCTTGCTTTGGCCAGTGCCAATGCACCGAATTCAGGCCGAAAGAAAAGAGACGAGGAAAAGGCCTTCTCTCCCCGGCTGCTTTCCCAGTCTCTTCCTAGAAGCGAAAGCTCTGTCGTTGCTCCCCTGGAAGGAGAGCTGCACCGCGATGTAGTTTTTCAGAAGAAGCCTTGCGTTTGCGGGAGCAAACGGGGACTGCACTGCGGGGCAAGGGGAAGGAAGGGAAGCTTCTCGCCCTCTGCCTGCCTTTGCTCAGAGGGCTGGGTGAAGTCAGGGAGTTCTCCCTTTCACCGAGAAACGTGCGGGCTGCTGTTGCCTGTGCGCTCTCTTCTTTGGAAAAGAGTCTGCACTTGCACACTTTGCACCGTGGAAAGGCAGCGGGGTCTGCCGAGATTTTGTCCCCAGGCGCTTTGCTCTCCCTGGGCTAAAGCGAGCCTTCACAACAGCTCAACGCTAACACTGCATACGCGTTCCCCTTGCAGAACGGGGCTCTCCCTGGGCCAAAGCGAGCCTTCACAATAGCTGAACGCTAACACTGAATACGTGTTCTCGTTGGAGAACGGGGCTGCCGCCAGGCAGTTCTCGGGGGAAAACGGCCCTTCGCGAAGAGCCGTTTCGCCGAGCTCCCTGCGGGAAAGCGAAAGCAAAGGACGCTTTTCTCCTTCTCACTGCTTTCGTCAGAGGAACGGGGGAAGTCACAGTGTTCTTTCTCTCCCTGAGATACGCACAATCTGATGTTGCCTCCGAGCTCCGTTCTCGGCAAAGAACTGAAACGGACATGGGTTCCTGTGGGGAAGCCCTCGGCTTTGCTCGGGTTTCTCTGCGCAGTGTGTTTTCCCTGGGCCTCAGCGTACCCACACTATCTCGTCAGGGCAACACTGCCTGGGACTTGCTCTGCCAGGAGCGAGCTGCCGCGTCTTCCTTTGGGCTGGGAAACCTTGCTTTGGCCAGTGCCAATGCACCGAATTCAGGCCGAAAGAAAAGAGACGAGGAAAAGGCCTTCTCTCCCCGGCTGCTTTCCCAGTCTCTTCCTAGAAGCGAAAGCTCTGTCGTTGCTCCCCTGGAAGGAGAGCTGCACCGCGATGTAGTTTTTCAGAAGAAGCCTTGCGTTTGCGGGAGCAAACGGGGACTGCACTGCGGGGCAAGGGGAAGGAAGGGAAGCTTCTCGCCCTCTGCCTGCCTTTGCTCAGAGGGCTGGGTGAAGTCAGGGAGTTCTCCCTTTCACCGAGAAACGTGCGGGCTGCTGTTGCCTGTGCGCTCTCTTCTTTGGAAAAGAGTCTGCACTTGCACACTTTGCACCGTGGAAAGGCAGCGGGGTCTGCCGAGATTTTGTCCCCAGGCGCTTTGCTCTCCGTGGGCTAAAGCGAGCCTTCACAACAGCTCAACGCTAACACTGCATACGCGTTCCCCTTGCAGAAAGGGGCTCTCCCTGGGCCAAAGCGAGCCTTCACAATAGCTGAACGCTAACACTGAATACGTGTTCTCGTTGGAGAACGGGGCTGCCGCCAGGCAGTTCTCGGGGGAAAACGGCCCTTCGCGAAGAGCCGTTTCGCCGAGCTCCCTGCGGGAAAGCGAAAGCAAAGGACGCTTTTCTCCTTCTCACTGCTTTCGTCAGAGGAACGGGGGAAGTCACAGTGTTCTTTCTCTCCCTGAGATACGCACAATCTGATGTTGCCTCCGAGCTCCGTTCTCGGCAAAGAACTGAAACGGACATGGGTTCCTGTGGGGAAGCCCTCGGCTTTGCTCGGGTTTCTCTGCGCAGTGTGTTTTCCCTGGGCCTCAGCGTACCCACACTATCTCGTCAGGGCAACACTGCCTGGGACTTGCTCTGCCAGGAGCGAGCTGCCGCGTCTTCCTTTGGGCTGGGAAACCTTGCTTTGGCCAGTGCCAATGCACCGAATTCAGGCCGAAAGAAAAGAGACGAGGAAAAGGCCTTCTCTCCCCGGCTGCTTTCCCAGTCTCTTCCTAGAAGCTAAAGCTCTGTCGTTGCTCCCCTGGAAGGAGAGCTGCAGCGCGATGTAGTTTTTCAGAAGAAGCCTTGCGTTTGCGGGAGCAAACGGGGACTGCACTGCGGGGCAAGGGGAAGGAAGGGAAGCTTCTCGCCCTCTGCCTGCCTTTGCTCAGAGGGCTGGGTGAAGTCAGGGAGTTCTCCCTTTCACCGAGAAACGTGCGGGCTGCTGTTGCCTGTGCGCTCTCTTCTTTGGAAAAGAGTCTGCACTTGCACACTTTGCACCGTGGAAAGGCAGCGGGGTCTGCCGAGATTTTGTCCCCAGGCGCTTTGCTCTCCCTGGGCTAAAGCGAGCCTTCACAACAGCTCAACGCTAACACTGCATACGCGTTCCCCTTGCAGAACGGGGCTCTCCCTGGGCCAAAGCGAGCCTTCACAATAGCTGAACGCTAACACTGAATACGTGTTCTCGTTGGAGAACGGGGCTGCCGCCAGGCAGTTCTCCGGGGGAAAACGGCCCTTCGCGAAGGGCCGTTTCGCCGAGCTCCCTGCGGGAAAGCGAAAGCAAAGGACGCTTTTCTCCTTCTAACTGCTTTCGTCCGAGGAACGGGGGAAGTCACAGTGTTCTTTCTCTCCCTGAGATACGCACAATCTGATGTTGCCTCCGAGCTCCGTTCTCGGCAAAGAACTGAAACGGACATGGGTTCCTGTGGGGAAGCTCTCGGCTTTGCTAGGATTTCTCTGCGCAGTGTGTTTTCCCTGGGCCTCAGCGTACCCACACTACCTCGTCAGGGCAACACTGCCTGGGACTTGCTCTGCCAGGAGCGAGCTGCCGCGTCGTCCTTTGGGCTGGGAAACCTTGCTTTGGCCAGTGCCAATGCACCGAATTCAGGCCGAAAGAAAAGAGACGAGGAAAAGGCCTTCTCTCCCCGGCTGCTTTCCCAGTCTCTTCCTAGAAGCGAAAGCTCTGTCGTTGCTCCCCTGGAAGGAGAGCTGCACCGCGATGTAGTTTTTCAGAAGAAGCCTTGCGTTTGCGAGAGCAAACGGGGACTGCACTGCGGGGCAAGGGGAAGGAAGGGAAGCTTCTCGCCCTCTGCCTGCCTTTGCTCAGAGGGCTGGGTGAAGTCAGGGAGTTCTCCCTTTCACCGAGAAACGTGCGGGCTGCTGTTGTCTGTGCGCTCTCTTCTTTGGAATAGAGTCTGCACTTGCACACTTTGCACCGTGGAAAGGCAGCGGGGTCTGCCGAGATTTTGTCCCCAGGCGCTTTGCTCTCCCTGGGCTAAAGCGAGCCTTCACAATAGCTGAACGCTAACACTGCATACGCGTTCCCCTTGCAGAACGGGGCTCTCCCTGGGCCAAAGCGAGCCTTCACAATAGCTGAACGCTAACACTGAATACGTGTTCTTGTTGGAGAACGGGGCTGCCGCCAGGCAGTTCTCGGGGGAAAACGGCCCTTCGCGAAGGGCCGTTTCGCCGAGCTCCCTGCGGGAAAGCGAAAGCAAAGGACGCTTTTCTCCTTCTCACTGCTTTCGTCAGAGGAACGGGGGAAGTCACAGTGTTCTTTCTCTCCCTGAGATACGCACAATCTGATGTTGCCTCCGAGCTCCGTTCTCGGCAAAGAACTGAAACGGACATGGGTTCCTGTGGGGAAGCTCTCGGCTTTGCTAGGATTTCTCTGCGCAGTGTGTTTTCCCTGGGCCTCAGCGTACCCACACTACCTCGTCAGGGCAACACTGCCTGGGACTTGCTCTGCCAAGAGCGAGCTGCCGCGTCGTCCTTTGGGCTGGGAAACCTTGCTTTGGCCAGTGCCAATGCACCGAATTCAGGCCGAAAGAAAAGAGACGAGGAAAAGGCCTTCTCTCCCCGGCTGCTTTCCCCGTCTCTTCCTAGAAGCGAAAGCTCTGTCGTTGCTCCCCTGGAAGGAGAGCTGCACCGCGATGTAGTTTTTCAGAAGAAGCCTTGCGTTTGCGAGAGCAAACGGGGACTGCACTGCGGGGCAAGGGGAAGGAAGGGAAGCTTCTCGCCCTCTGCCTGCCTTTGCTCAGAGGGCTGGGTGAAGTCAGGGAGTTCTCCCTTTCACCGAGAAACGTGCGGGCTGCTGTTGCCTGTGCGCTCTCTTCTTTGGAAAAGAGTCTGCACTTGCACACTTTGCACCGTGGAAAGGCAGCGGGGTCTGCCGAGATTTTGTCCCCAGGCGCTTTGCTCTCCCTGGGCTAAAGCGAGCCTTCACAACAGCTCAACGCTAACACTGCATACGCGTTCCCCTTGCAGAACGGGGCTCTCCCTGGGCCAAAGCGAGCCTTCACAATAGCTGAACGCTAACACTGAATACGTGTTCTCGTTGGAGAACGGGGCTGCCGCCAGGCAGTTCTCCGGGGGAAAACGGCCCTTCGCGAAGGGCCGTTTCGCCGAGCTCCCTGCGGGAAAGCGAAAGCAAAGGACGCTTTTCTCCTTCTCACTGCTTTCGTCCGAGGAACGGGGGAAGTCACAGTGTTCTTTCTCTCCCTGAGATACGCACAATCTGATGTTGCCTCCGAGCTCCGTTCTCGGCAAAGAACTGAAACGGACATGGGTTCCTGTGGGGAAGCCCTCGGCTTTGCTCGGGTTTCTCTGCGCAGTGTGTTTTCCCTGGGCCTCAGCGTACCCACACTATCTCGTCAGGGCAACACTGCCTGGGACTTGCTCTGCCAAGAGCGAGCTGCCGCGTCGTCCTTTGGGCTGGGAAACCTTGCTTTGGCCAGTGCCAATGCACCGAATTCAGGCCGAAAGAAAAGAGACGAGGAAAAGGCCTTCTCTCCCCGGCTGCTTTCCCAGTCTCTTCCTAGAAGCGAAAGCTCTGTCGTTGCTCCCCTGGAAGGAGAGCTGCACCGCGATGTAGTTTTTCAGAAGAAGCCTTGCGTTTGCGAGAGCAAACGGGGACTGCACTGCGGGGCAAGGGGAAGGAAGGGAAGCTTCTCGCCCTCTGCCTGCCTTTGCTCAGAGGGCTGGGTGAAGTCAGGGAGTTCTCCCTTTCACCGAGAAACGTGCGGGCTGCTGTTGCCTGTGCGCTCTCTTCTTTGGAATAGAGTCTGCACTTGCACACTTTGCACCGTGGAAAGGCAGCGGGGTCTGCCGAGATTTTGTCCCCAGGCGCTTTGCTCTCCCTGGGCTAAAGCGAGCCTTCACAATAGCTGAACGCTAACACTGCATACGCGTTCCCCTTGCAGAACGGGGCTCTCCCTGGGCCAAAGCGAGCCTTCACAATAGCTGAACGCTAACACTGAATACGTGTTCTTGTTGGAGAACGGGGCTGCCGCCAGGCAGTTCTCGGGGGAAAACGGCCCTTCGCGAAGGGCCGTTTCGCCGAGCTCCCTGCGGGAAAGCGAAAGCAAAGGACGCTTTTCTCCTTCTCACTGCTTTCGTCAGAGGAACGGGGGAAGTCACAGTGTTCTTTCTCTCCCTGAGATACGCACAATCTGATGTTGCCTCCGAGCTCCGTTCTCGGCAAAGAACTGAAACGGACATGGGTTCCTGTGGGGAAGCTCTCGGCTTTGCTAGGATTTCTCTGCGCAGTGTGTTTTCCCTGGGCCTCAGCGTACCCACACTACCTCGTCAGGGCAACACTGCCTGGGACTTGCTCTGCCAGGAGCGAGCTGCCGCGTCGTCCTTTGGGCTGGGAAACCTTGCTTTGGCCAGTGCCAATGCACCGAATTCAGGCCGAAAGAAAAGAGACGAGGAAAAGCCCTTCTCTCCCCGGCTGCTTTCCCAGTCTCTTCCTAGAAGCGAAAGCTCTGTCGTTGCTCCCCTGGAAGGAGAGCTGCACCGCGATGTAGTTTTTCAGAAGAAGCCTTGCGTTTGCGGGAGCAAACGGGGACTGCACTGCGGGGCAAGGGGAAGGAAGGGAAGCTTCTCGCCCTCTGCCTGCCTTTGCTCAGAGGGCTGGGTGAAGTCAGGGAGTTCTCCCTTTCACCGAGAAACGTGCGGGCTGCTGTTGCCTGTGCGCTCTCTTCTTTGGAAAAGAGTCTGCACTTGCACACTTTGCACCGTGGAAAGGCAGCGGGGTCTGCCGAGATTTTGTCCCCAGGCGCTTTGCTCTCCCTGGGCTAAAGCGAGCCTTCACAACAGCTGAACGCTAACACTGCATACGCGTTCCCCTTGCAGAACGGGGCTCTCCCTGGGCCAAAGCGAGCCTTCACAATAGCTGAACGCTAACACTGAATACGTGTTCTCGTTGGAGAACGGGGCTGCCGCCAGGCAGTTCTCGGGGGAAAACGGCCCTTCGCAAAGAGCCGTTTCGCCGAGCTCCCTGCGGGAAAGCGAAAGCAAAGGACGCTTTTCTCCTTCTCACTGCTTTCGTCCGAGGAACGGGGGAAGTCACAGTGTTCTTTCTCTCCCTGAGATACGCACAATCTGATGTTGCCTCCGAGCTCCGTTCTCGGCAAAGAACTGAAACGGACATGGGTTCCTGTGGGGAATCCCTCGGCTTTGCTCGGGTTTCTCTGCGCAGTGTGTTTTCCCTGGGCCTCAGCGTACCCACACTATCTCGTCAGGGCAACACTGCCTGGGACTTGCTCTGCCAAGAGCGAGCTGCCGCGTCGTCCTTTGGGCTGGGAAACCTTGCTTTGGCCAGTGCCAATGCACCGAATACAGGCCGAAAGAAAAGAGACGAGGAAAAGGCCTTCTCTCCCCGGCTGCTTTCCCAGTCTCTTCCTAGAAGCTAAAGCTCTGTCGTTGCTCCCCTGGAAGGAGAGCTGCACCGCGATGTAGTTTTTCAGAAGAAGCCTTGCGTTTGCGAGAGCAAACGGGGACTGCACTGCGGGGCAAGGGGAAGGAAGGGAAGCTTCTCGCCCTCTGCCTGCCTTTGCTCAGAGGGCTGGGTGAAGTCAGGGAGTTCTCCCTTTCACCGAGAAACGTGCGGGCTGCTGTTGCCTGTGCGCTCTCTTCTTTGGAAAAGAGTCTGCACTTGCACACTTTGCACCGTGGAAAGGCAGCGGGGTCTGCCGAGATTTTGTCCCCAGGCGCTTTGCTCTCCCTGGGCTAAAGCGAGCCTTCACAACAGCTCAACGCTAACACTGCATACGCGTTTCCCTTGCAGAACGGGGCTCTCCCTGGGCCAAAGCGAGCCTTCACAATAGCTGAACGCTAACACTGAATACGTGTTCTTGTTGGAGAACGGGGCTGCCGCCAGGCAGTTCTCGGGGGAAAACGGCCCTTCGCGAAGAGCCGTTTCGCCGAGCTCCCTGCGGGAAAGCGAAAGCAAAGGACGCTTTTCTCCTTCTCACTGCTTTCGTCAGAGGAACGGGGGAAGTCACAGTATTCTTTCTCTCCCTGAGATACGCACAATCTGATGTTGCCTCCGAGCTCCGTTCTCGGCAAAGAACTGAAACGGACATGGGTTCCTGTGGGGAAGCCCTCGGCTTTGCTCGGGTTTCTCTGCGCAGTGTGTTTTCCCTGGGCCTCAGCGTACCCCCACTATCTCGTCAGGGCAACACTGCCTGGGACTTGCTCTGCCAAGAGCGAGCTGCCGCGTCGTCCTTTGGGCTGGGAAACCTTGATTTGGCCAGTGCCAATGCACCGAATTCAGGCCGAAAGAAAAGAGACGAGGAAAAGGCCTTCTCTCCCCGGCTGCTTTCCCAGTCTCTTCCTAGAAGCGAAAGCTCTGTCGTTGCTCCCCTGGAAGGAGAGCTGCACCGCGATGTAGTTTTTCAGAAGAAGCCTTGCGTTTGCGGGAGCAAACGGGGACTGCACTGCGGGGCAAGGGGAAGGAAGGGAAGCTTCTCGCCCTCTGCCTGCCTTTGCTCAGAGGGCTGGGTGAAGTCAGGGAGTTCTCCCTTTCACCGAGAAACGTGCGGGCTGCTGTTGCCTGTGCGCTCTCTTCTTTGGAATAGAGTCTGCACTTGCACACTTTGCACCGTGGAAAGGCAGCGGGGTCTGCCGAGATTTTGTCCCCAGGCGCTTTGCTCTCCCTGGGCTAAAGCGAGCCTTCACAATAGCTGAACGCTAACACTGCATACGCGTTCCCCTTGCAGAACGGGGCTCTCCCTGGGCCAAAGCGAGCCTTCACAATAGCTGAACGCTAACACTGAATACGTGTTCTTGTTGGAGAACGGGGCTGCCGCCAGGCAGTTCTCGGGGGAAAACGGCCCTTCGCGAAGGGCCGTTTCGCCGAGCTCCCTGCGGGAAAGCGAAAGCAAAGGACGCTTTTCTCCTTCTCACTGCTTTCGTCAGAGGAACGGGGGAAGTCACAGTGTTCTTTCTCTCCCTGAGATACGCACAATCTGATGTTGCCTCCGAGCTCCGTTCTCGGCAAAGAACTGAAACGGACATGGGTTCCTGTGGGGAAGCTCTCGGCTTTGCTAGGATTTCTCTGCGCAGTGTGTTTTCCCTGGGCCTCAGCGTACCCACACTACCTCGTCAGGGCAACACTGCCTGGGACTTGCTCTGCCAGGAGCGAGCTGCCGCGTCGTCCTTTGGGCTGGGAAACCTTGCTTTGGCCAGTGCCAATGCACCGAATTCAGGCCGAAAGAAAAGAGACGAGGAAAAGCCCTTCTCTCCCCGGCTGCTTTCCCAGTCTCTTCCTAGAAGCGAAAGCTCTGTCGTTGCTCCCCTGGAAGGAGAGCTGCACCGCGATGTAGTTTTTCAGAAGAAGCCTTGCGTTTGCGGGAGCAAACGGGGACTGCACTGCGGGGCAAGGGGAAGGAAGGGAAGCTTCTCGCCCTCTGCCTGCCTTTGCTCAGAGGGCTGGGTGAAGTCAGGGAGTTCTCCCTTTCACCGAGAAACGTGCGGGCTGCTGTTGCCTGTGCGCTCTCTTCTTTGGAAAAGAGTCTGCACTTGCACACTTTGCACCGTGGAAAGGCAGCGGGGTCTGCCGAGATTTTGTCCCCAGGCGCTTTGCTCTCCCTGGGCTAAAGCGAGCCTTCACAACAGCTCAACGCTAACACTGCATACGCGTTCCCCTTGCAGAACGGGGCTCTCCCTGGGCCAAAGCGAGCCTTCACAATAGCTGAACGCTAACACTGAATACGTGTTCTCGTTGGAGAACGGGGCTGCCGCCAGGCAGTTCTCGGGGGAAAACGGCCCTTCGCGAAGAGCCGTTTCGCCGAGCTCCCTGCGGGAAAGCGAAAGCAAAGGACGCTTTTCTCCTTCTCACTGCTTTCGTCAGAGGAACGGGGGAAGTCACAGTGTTCTTTCTCTCCCTGAGATACGCACAATCTGATGTTGCCTCCGAGCTCCGTTCTCGGCAAAGAACTGAAACGGACATGGGTTCCTGTGGGGAAGACCTCGGCTTTGCTCGGGTTTCTCTGCGCAGTGTGTTTTCCCTGGGCCTCAGCGTACCCACACTATCTCGTCAGGGCAACACTGCCTGGGACTTGCTCTGCCAAGAGCGAGCTGCCGCGTCGTCCTTTGGGCTGGGAAACCTTGCTTTGGCCAGTGCCAATGCACCGAATTCAGGCCGAAAGAAAAGAGACGAGGAAAAGGCCTTCTCTCCCCGGCTGCTTTCCCAGTCTCTTCCTAGAAGCTAAAGCTCTGTCGTTGCTCCCCTGGAAGGAGAGCTGCACCGCGATGTAGTTTTTCAGAAGAAGCCTTGCGTTTGCGAGAGCAAACGGGGACTGCACTGCGGGGCAAGGGGAAGGAAGGGAAGCTTCTCGCCCTCTGCCTGCCTTTGCTCAGAGGGCTGGGTGAAGTCAGGGAGTTCTCCCTTTCACCGAGAAACGTGCGGGCTGCTGTTGTCTGTGCGCTCTCTTCTTTGGAATAGAGTCTGCACTTGCACACTTTGCACCGTGGAAAGGCAGCGGGGTCTGCCGAGATTTTGTCCCCAGGCGCTTTGCTCTCCCTGGGCTAAAGCGAGCCTTCACAATAGCTGAACGCTAACACTGCATACGCGTTCCCCTTGCAGAACGGGGCTCTCCCTGGGCCAAAGCGAGCCTTCACAATAGCTGAACGCTAACACTGAATACGTGTTCTTGTTGGAGAACGGGGCTGCCGCCAGGCAGTTCTCGGGGGAAAACGTCCCTTCGCGAAGGGCCGTTTCGCCGAGCTCCCTGCGGGAAAGCGAAAGCAAAGGACGCTTTTCTCCTTCTCACTGCTTTCGTCAGAGGAACGGGGGAAGTCACAGTGTTCTTTCTCTCCCTGAGATACGCACAATCTGATGTTGCCTCCGAGCTCCGTTCTCGGCAAAGAACTGAAACGGACATGGGTTCCTGTGGGGAAGCCCTCGGCTTTGCTCGGGTTTCTCTGCGCAGTGTGTTTTCCCTGGGCCTCAGCGTACCCCCACTATCTCGTCAGGGCAACACTGCCTGGGACTTGCTCTGCCAAGAGCGAGCTGCCGCGTCGTCCTTTGGGCTGGGAAACCTTGCTTTGGCCAGTGCCAATGCACCGAATTCAGGCCGAAAGAAAAGAGACGAGGAAAAGGCCTTCTCTCCCCGGCTGCTTTCCCAGTCTCTTCCTAGAAGCGAAAGCTCTGTCGTTGCTCCCCTGGAAGGAGAGCTGCACCGCGATGTAGTTTTTCAGAAGAAGCCTTGCGTTTGCGGGAGCAAACGGGGACTGCACTGCGGGGCAAGGGGAAGGAAGGGAAGCTTCTCGCCCTCTGCCTGCCTTTGCTCAGAGGGCTGGGTGAAGTCAGGGAGTTCTCCCTTTCACCGAGAAACGTGCGGGCTGCTGTTGTCTGTGCGCTCTCTTCTTTGGAATAGAGTCTGCACTTGCACACTTTGCACCGTGGAAAGGCAGCGGGGTCTGCCGAGATTTTGTCCCCAGGCGCTTTGCTCTCCCTGGGCTAAAGCGAGCCTTCACAATAGCTGAACGCTAACACTGCATACGCGTTCCCCTTGCAGAACGGGGCTCTCCCTGGGCCAAAGCGAGCCTTCACAATAGCTGAACGCTAACACTGAATACGTGTTCTTGTTGGAGAACGGGGCTGCCGCCAGGCAGTTCTCGGGGGAAAACGTCCCTTCGCGAAGGGCCGTTTCGCCGAGCTCCCTGCGGGAAAGCGAAAGCAAAGGACGCTTTTCTCCTTCTCACTGCTTTCGTCAGAGGAACGGGGGAAGTCACAGTGTTCTTTCTCTCCCTGAGATACGCACAATCTGATGTTGCCTCCGAGCTCCGTTCTCGGCAAAGAACTGAAACGGACATGGGTTCCTGTGGGGAAGCCCTCGGCTTTGCTCGGGTTTCTCTGCGCAGTGTGTTTTCCCTGGGCCTCAGCGTACCCCCACTATCTCGTCAGGGCAACACTGCCTGGGACTTGCTCTGCCAAGAGCGAGCTGCCGCGTCGTCCTTTGGGCTGGGAAACCTTGCTTTGGCCAGTGCCAATGCACCGAATTCAGGCCGAAAGAAAAGAGACGAGGAAAAGGCCTTCTCTCCCCGGCTGCTTTCCCAGTCTCTTCCTAGAAGCGAAAGCTCTGTCGTTGCTCCCCTGGAAGGAGAGCTGCACCGCGATGTAGTTTTTCAGAAGAAGCCTTGCGTTTGCGAGAGCAAACGGGGACTGCACTGCGGGGCAAGGGGAAGGAAGGGAAGCTTCTCGCCCTCTGCCTGCCTTTGCTCAGAGGGCTGGGTGAAGTCAGGGAGTTCTCCCTTTCACCGAGAAACGTGCGGGCTGCTGTTGCCTGTGCGCTCTCTTCTTTGGAAAAGAGTCTGCACTTGCACACTTTGCACCGTGGAAAGGCAGCGGGGTCTGCCGAGATTTTGTCCCCAGGCGCTTTGCTCTCCCTGGGCTAAAGCGAGCCTTCACAACAGCTCAACGCTAACACTGCATACGCATTCCCCTTGCAGAACGGGGCTCTCCCTGGGCCAAAGCGAGCCTTCACAATAGCTGAACGCTAACACTGAATACGTGTTCTCGTTGGAGAACGGGGCTGCCGCCAGGCAGTTCTCGGGGGAAAACGGCCCTTCGCGAAGAGCCGTTTCGCCGAGCTCCCTGCGGGAAAGCGAAAGCAAAGGACGCTTTTCTCCTTCTCACTGCTTTCGTCAGAGGAACGGGGGAAGTCACAGTGTTCTTTCTCTCCCTGAGATACGCACAAGCTGATGTTGCCTCCGAGCTCCGTTCTCGGCAAAGAACTGAAACGGACATGGGTTCCTGTGGGGAAGCCCTCGGCTTTGCTCGGGTTTCTCTGCGCAGTGTGTTTTCCCTGGGCCTCAGCGTACCCACACTACCTCGTCAGGGCAACACTGCCTGGGACTTGCTCTGCCAGGAGCGAGCTGCCGCGTCGTCCTTTGGGCTGGGAAACCTTGCTTTGGCCAGTGCCAATGCACCGAATTCAGGCCGAAAGAAAAGAGACGAGGAAAAGGCCTTCTCTCCCCGGCTGCTTTCCCAGTCTCTTCCTAGAAGCGAAAGCTCTGTCGTTGCTCCCCTGGAAGGAGAGCTGCACCGCGATGTAGTTTTTCAGAAGAAGCCTTGCGTTTGCGAGAGCAAACGGGGACTGCACTGCGGGGCAAGGGGAAGGAAGGGAAGCTTCTCGCCCTCTGCCTGCCTTTGCTCAGAGGGCTGGGTGAAGTCAGGGAGTTCTCCCTTTCACCGAGAAACGTGCGGGCTGCTGTTGTCTGTGCGCTCTCTTCTTTGGAATAGAGTCTGCACTTGCACACTTTGCACCGTGGAAAGGCAGCGGGGTCTGCCGAGATTTTGTCCCCAGGCGCTTTGCTCTCCCTGGGCTAAAGCGAGCCTTCACAATAGCTGAACGCTAACACTGCATACGCGTTCCCCTTGCAGAACGGGGCTCTCCCTGGGCCAAAGCGAGCCTTCACAATAGCTGAACGCTAACACTGAATACGTGTTCTCGTTGGAGAACGGGGCTGCCGCCAGGCAGTTCTCGGGGGAAAACGGCCCTTCGCGAAGAGCCGTTTCGCCGAGCTCCCTGCGGGAAAGCGAAAGCAAAGGACGCTTTTCTCCTTCTCACTGCTTTCGTCCGAGGAACGGGGGAAGTCACAGTGTTCTTTCTCTCCCTGAGATACGCACAATCTGATGTTGCCTCCGAGCTCCGTTCTCGGCAAAGAACTGAAACGGACATGGGTTCCTGTGGGGAAGCCCTCGGCTTTGCTCGGGTTTCTCTGCGCAGTGTGTTTTCCCTGGGCCTCAGCGTACCCACACTATCTCGTCAGGGCAACACTGCCTGGGACTTGCTCTGCCAGGAGCGAGCTGCCGCGTCGTCCTTTGGGCTGGGAAACCTTGCTTTGGCCAGTGCCAATGCACCGAATTCAGGCCGAAAGAAAAGAGACGAGGAAAAGGCCTTCTCTCCCCGGCTGCTTTCCCAGTCTCTTCCTAGAAGCTAAAGCTCTGTCGTTGCTCCCCTGGAAGGAGAGCTGCAGCGCGATGTAGTTTTTCAGAAGAAGCCTTGCGTTTGCGAGAGCAAACGGGGACTGCACTGCGGGGCAAGGGGAAGGAAGGGAAGCTTCTCGCCCTCTGCCTGCCTTTGCTCAGAGGGCTGGGTGAAGTCAGGGAGTTCTCCCTTTCACCGAGAAACGTGCGGGCTGCTGTTGCCTGTGCGCTCTCTTCTTTGGAAAAGAGTCTGCACTTGCACACTTTGCACCGTGGAAAGGCAGCGGGGTCTGCCGAGATTTTGTCCCCAGGCGCTTTGCTCTCCGTGGGCTAAAGCGAGCCTTCACAACAGCTCAACGCTAACACTGCATACGCGTTCCCCTTGCAGAACGGGGCTCTCCCTGGGCCAAAGCGAGACTTCACAATAGCTGAACGCTAACACTGAATACGTGTTCTTGTTGGAGAACGGGGCTGCCGCCAGGCAGTTCTCCGGGGAAAACGGCCCTTCGCGAAGAGCCGTTTCGCCGAGCTCCCTGCGGGAAAGCGAAAGCAAAGGACGCTTTTCTCCTTTTCACTGCTTTCGTCAGAGGAACGGGGGAAGTCACAGTGTTCTTTCTCTCCCTGAGATACGCACAATCTGATGTTGCCTCCGAGCTCCGTTCTCGGCAAAGAACTGAAACGGACATGGGTTCCTGTGGGGAAGCCCTCGGCTTTGCTCGGGTTTCTCTGCCCAGTGTGTTTTCCCTGGGCCTCAGCGTACCCACACTATCTCGTCAGGGCAACACTGCCTGGGACTTGCTCTGCCAGGAGCGAGCTGCCGCGTCGTCCTTTGGGCTGGGAAACCTTGCTTTGGCCAGTGCCAATGCACCGAATTCAGGCCGAAAGAAAAGAGACGAGGAAAAGGCCTTCTCTCCCCGGCTGCTTTCCCAGTCTCTTCCTAGAAGCTAAAGCTCTGTCGTTGCTCCCCTGGAAGGAGAGCTGCACCGCGATGTAGTTTTTCAGAAGAAGCCTTGCGTTTGCGGGAGCAAACGGGGACTGCACTGCGGGGCAAGGGGAAGGAAGGGAAGCTTCTCGCCCTCTGCCTGCCTTTGCTCAGAGGGCTGGGTGAAGTCAGGGAGTTCTCCCTTTCACCGAGAAACGTGCGGGCTGCTGTTGCCTGTGCGCTCTCTTCTTTGGAAAAGAGTCTGCACTTGCACACTTTGCACCGTGGAAAGGCAGCGGGGTCTGCCGAGATTTTGTCCCCAGGCGCTTTGCTCTCCCTGGGCTAAAGCGAGCCTTCACAACAGCTCAACGCTAACACTGCATACGCGTTCCCCTTGCAGAACGGGGCTCTCCCTGGGCCAAAGCGAGCCTTCACAATAGCTGAACGCTAACACTGAATACGTGTTCTCGTTGGAGAACGGGGCTGCCGCCAGGCAGTTCTCGGGGGAAAACGGCCCTTCGCGAAGAGCCGTTTCGCCGAGCTCCCTGCGGGAAAGCGAAAGCAAAGGACGCTTTTCTCCTTCTCACTGCTTTCGTCAGAGGAACGGGGGAAGTCACAGTGTTCTTTCTCTCCCTGAGATACGCACAATCTGATGTTGCCTCCGAGCTCCGTTCTCGGCAAAGAACTGAAACGGACATGGGTTCCTGTGGGGAAGCCCTCGGCTTTGCTCGGGTTTCTCTGCGCAGTGTGTTTTCCCTGGGCCTCAGCGTACCCACACTATCTCGTCAGGGCAACACTGCCTGGGACTTGCTCTGCCAGGAGCGAGCTGCCGCGTCGTCCTTTGGGCTGGGAAACCTTGCTTTGGCCAGTGCCAATGCACCGAATTCAGGCCGAAAGAAAAGAGACGAGGAAAAGGCCTTCTCTCCCCGGCTGCTTTCCCAGTCTCTTCCTAGAAGCTAAAGCTCTGTCGTTGCTCCCCTGGAAGGAGAGCTGCACCGCGATGTAGTTTTTCAGAAGAAGCCTTGCGTTTGCGGGAGCAAACGGGGACTGCACTGCGGGGCAAGGGGAAGGAAGGGAAGCTTCTCGCCCTCTGCCTGCCTTTGCTCAGAGGGCTGGGTGAAGTCAGGGAGTTCTCCCTTTCACCGAGAAACGTGCGGGCTGCTGTTGCCTGTGCGCTCTCTTCTTTGGAAAAGAGTCTGCACTTGCACACTTTGCACCGTGGAAAGGCAGCGGGGTCTGCCGAGATTTTGTCCCCAGGCGCTTTGCTCTCCCTGGGCTAAAGCGAGCCTTCACAACAGCTCAACGCTAACACTGCATACGCGTTCCCCTTGCAGAAAGGGGCTCTCCCTGGGCCAAAGCGAGCCTTCACAATAGCTGAACGCTAACACTGAATACGTGTTCTCGTTGGAGAACGGGGCTGCCGCCAGGCAGTTCTCGGGGGAAAACGGCCCTTCGCGAAGAGCCGTTTCGCCGAGCTCCCTGCGGGAAAGCGAAAGCAAAGGACGCTTTTCTCCTTCTCACTGCTTTCGTCAGAGGAACGGGGGAAGTCACAGTGTTCTTTCTCTCCCTGAGATACGCACAATCTGATGTTGCCTCCGAGCTCCGTTCTCGGCAAAGAACTGAAACGGACATGGGTTCCTGTGGGGAAGCCCTCGGCTTTGCTCGGGTTTCTCTGCGCAGTGTGTTTTCCCTGGGCCTCAGCGTACCCACACTATCTCGTCAGGGCAACACTGCCTGGGACTTGCTCTGCCAGGAGCGAGCTGCCGCGTCTTCCTTTGGGCTGGGAAACCTTGCTTTGGCCAGTGCCAATGCACCGAATTCAGGCCGAAAGAAAAGAGACGAGGAAAAGGCCTTCTCTCCCCGGCTGCTTTCCCAGTCTCTTCCTAGAAGCTAAAGCTCTGTCGTTGCTCCCCTGGAAGGAGAGCTGCAGCGCGATGTAGTTTTTCAGAAGAAGCCTTGCGTTTGCGGGAGCAAACGGGGACTGCACTGCGGGGCAAGGGGAAGGAAGGGAAGCTTCTCGCCCTCTGCCTGCCTTTGCTCAGAGGGCTGGGTGAAGTCAGGGAGTTCTCCCTTTCACCGAGAAACGTGCGGGCTGCTGTTGCCTGTGCGCTCTCTTCTTTGGAAAAGAGTCTGCACTTGCACACTTTGCACCGTGGAAAGGCAGCGAGGTCTGCCGAGATTTTGTCCCCAGGCGCTTTGCTCTCCCTGGGCTAAAGCGAGCCTTCACAACAGCTCAACGCTAACACTGCATACGCGTTCCCCTTGCAGAACGGGGCTCTCCCTGGGCCAAAGCGAGCCTTCACAATAGCTGAACGCTAACACTGAATACGTGTTCTCGTTGGAGAACGGGGCTGCCGCCAGGCAGTTCTCGGGGGAAAACGGCCCTTCGCGAAGAGCCGTTTCGCCGAGCTCCCTGCGGGAAAGCGAAAGCAAAGGACGCTTTTCTCCTTCTCACTGCTTTCGTCAGAGGAACGGGGGAAGTCACAGTGTTCTTTCTCTCCCTGAGATACGCACAATCTGATGTTGCCTCCGAGCTCCGTTCTCGGCAAAGAACTGAAACGGACATGGGTTCCTGTGGGGAAGCCCTCGGCTTTGCTCGGGTTTCTCTGCGCAGTGTGTTTTCCCTGGGCCTCAGCGTACCCCCACTATCTCGTCAGGGCAACACTGCCTGGGACTTGCTCTGCCAAGAGCGAGCTGCCGCGTCGTCCTTTGGGCTGGGAAACCTTGCTTTGGCCAGTGCCAATGCACCGAATTCAGGCCGAAAGAAAAGAGACGAGGAAAAGGCCTTCTCTCCCCGGCTGCTTTCCCAGTCTCTTCCTAGAAGCTAAAGCTCTGTCGTTGCTCCCCTGGAAGGAGAGCTGCACCGCGATGTAGTTTTTCAGAAGAAGCCTTGCGTTTGCGAGAGCAAACGGGGACTGCACTGCGGGGCAAGGGGAAGGAAGGGAAGCTTCTCGCCCTCTGCCTGCCTTTGCTCAGAGGGCTGGGTGAAGTCAGGGAGTTCTCCCTTTCACCGAGAAACGTGCGGGCTGCTGTTGCCTGTGCGCTCTCTTCTTTGGAAAAGAGTCTGCACTTGCACACTTTGCACCGTGGAAAGGCAGCGGGGTCTGCCGAGATTTTGTCCCCAGGCGCTTTGCTCTCCCTGGGCTAAAGCGAGCCTTCACAACAGCTCAACGCTAACACTGCATACGCGTTCCCCTTGCAGAACGGGGCTCTCCCTGGGCCAAAGCGAGCCTTCACAATAGCTGAACGCTAACACTGAATACGTGTTCTCGTTGGAGAACGGGGCTGCCGCCAGGCAGTTCTCGGGGGAAAACGGCCCTTCGCGAAGAGCCGTTTCGCCGAGCTCCCTGCGGGAAAGCGAAAGCAAAGGACGCTTTTCTCCTTCTCACTGCTTTCGTCAGAGGAACGGGGGAAGTCACAGTGTTCTTTCTCTCCCTGAGATACGCACAATCTGATGTTGCCTCCGAGCTCCGTTCTCGGCAAAGAACTGAAACGGACATGGGTTCCTGTGGGGAAGCCCTCGGCTTTGCTCGGGTTTCTCTGCGCAGTGTGTTTTCCCTGGGCCTCAGCGTACCCACACTACCTCGTCAGGGCAACACTGCCTGGGACTTGCTCTGCCAGGAGCGAGCTGCCGCGTCGTCCTTTGGGCTGGGAAACCTTGCTTTGGCCAGTGCCAATGCACCGAATTCAGGCCGAAAGAAAAGAGACGAGGAAAAGGCCTTCTCTCCCCGGCTGCTTTCCCAGTCTCTTCCTAGAAGCGAAAGCTCTGTCGTTGCTCCCCTGGAAGGAGAGCTGCACCGCGATGTAGTTTTTCAGAAGAAGCCTTGCGTTTGCGAGAGCAAACGGGGACTGCACTGCGGGGCAAGGGGAAGAAAGGGAAGCTTCTCGCCCTCTGCCTGCCTTTGCTCAGAGGGCTGGGTGAAGTCAGGGAGTTCTCCCTTTCACCGAGAAACGTGCGGGCTGCTGTTGCCTGTGCGCTCTCTTCTTTGGAAAAGAGTCTGCACTTGCACACTTTGCACCGTGGAAAGGCAGCGGGGTCTGCCGAGATTTTGTCCCCAGGCGCTTTGCTCTCCCTGGGCTAAAGCGAGCCTTCACAACAGCTCAATGCTAACACTGCATACGCGTTCCCCTTGCAGAACGGGGCTCTCAATACTATCTCTCTATGCTTCACAATAGCTGAACGCTAACACTGAATACGTGTTCTCGTTGGAGAACGGGGCTGCCGCCAGGCAGTTCTCCGGGGGAAAACGGCCCTTCGCGAAGGGCCGTTTCGCCGAGCTCCCTGCGGGAAAGCGAAAGCAAAGGACGCTTTTCTCCTTCTAACTGCTTTCGTCCGAGGAACGGGGGAAGTCACAGTGTTCTTTCTCTCCCTGAGATACGCACAATCTGATGTTGCCTCCGAGCTCCGTTCTCGGCAAAGAACTGAAACGGACATGGGTTCCTGTGGGGAAGCTCTCGGCTTTGCTAGGATTTCTCTGCGCAGTGTGTTTTCCCTGGGCCTCAGCGTACCCACACTACCTCGTCAGGGCAACACTGCCTGGGACTTGCTCTGCCAGGAGCGAGCTGCCGCGTCGTCCTTTGGGCTGGGAAACCTTGCTTTGGCCAGTGCCAATGCACCGAATTCAGGCCGAAAGAAAAGAGACGAGGAAAAGGCCTTCTCTCCCCGGCTGCTTTCCCAGTCTCTTCCTAGAAGCGAAAGCTCTGTCGTTGCTCCCCTGGAAGGAGAGCTGCACCGCGATGTAGTTTTTCAGAAGAAGCCTTGCGTTTGCGGGAGCAAACGGGGACTGCACTGCGGGGCAAGGGGAAGGAAGGGAAGCTTCTCGCCCTCTGCCTGCCTTTGCTCAGAGGGCTGGGTGAAGTCAGGGAGTTCTCCCTTTCACCGAGAAACGTGCGGGCTGCTGTTGCCTGTGCGCTCTCTTCTTTGGAAAAGAGTCTGCACTTGCACACTTTGCACCGTGGAAAGGCAGCGGGGTCTGCCGAGATTTTGTCCCCAGGCGCTTTGCTCTCCCTGGGCTAAAGCGAGCCTTCACAACAGCTCAACGCTAACACTGCATACGCATTCCCCTTGCAGAACGGGGCTCTCCCTGGGCCAAAGCGAGCCTTCACAATAGCTGAACGCTAACACTGAATACGTGTTCTCGTTGGAGAACGGGGCTGCCGCCAGGCAGTTCTCGGGGGAAAACGGCCCTTCGCGAAGAGCCGTTTCGCCGAGCTCCCTGCGGGAAAGCGAAAGCAAAGGACGCTTTTCTCCTTCTCACTGCTTTCGTCAGAGGAACGGGGGAAGTCACAGTGTTCTTTCTCTCCCTGAGATACGCACAATCTGATGTTGCCTCCGAGCTCCGTTCTCGGCAAAGAACTGAAACGGACATGGGTTCCTGTGGGGAAGCCCTCGGCTTTGCTCGGGTTTCTCTGCGCAGTGTGTTTTCCCTGGGCCTCAGCGTACCCACACTATCTCGTCAGGGCAACACTGCCTGGGACTTGCTCTGCCAGGAGCGAGCTGCCGCGTCGTCCTTTGGGCTGGGAAACCTTGCTTTGGCCAGTGCCAATGCACCGAATTCAGGCCGAAAGAAAAGAGACGAGGAAAAGGCCTTCTCTCCCCGGCTGCTTTCCCAGTCTCTTCCTAGAAGCGAAAGCTCTGTCGTTGCTCCCCTGGAAGGAGAGCTGCACCGCGATGTAGTTTTTCAGAAGAAGCCTTGCGTTTGCGGGAGCAAACGGGGACTGCACTGCGGGGCAAGGGGAAGGAAGGGAAGCTTCTCGCCCTCTGCCTGCCTTTGCTCAGAGGGCTGGGTGAAGTCAGGGAGTTCTCCCTTTCACCGAGAAACGTGCGGGCTGCTGTTGCCTGTGCGCTCTCTTCTTTGGAAAAGAGTCTGCACTTGCACACTTTGCACCGTGGAAAGGCAGCGGGGTCTGCCGAGATTTTGTCCCCAGGCGCTTTGCTCTCCCTGGGCTAAAGCGAGCCTTCACAACAGCTCAACGCTAACACTGCATACGCGTTCCCCTTGCAGAAAGGGGCTCTCCCTGGGCCAAAGCGAGCCTTCACAATAGCTGAACGCTAACACTGAATACGTGTTCTCGTTGGAGAACGGGGCTGCCGCCAGGCAGTTCTCGGGGGAAAACGGCCCTTCGCGAAGAGCCGTTTCGCCGAGCTCCCTGCGGGAAAGCGAAAGCAAAGGACGCTTTTCTCCTTCTCACTGCTTTCGTCAGAGGAACGGGGGAAGTCACAGTGTTCTTTCTCTCCCTGAGATACGCACAATCTGATGTTGCCTCCGAGCTCCGTTCTCGGCAAAGAACTGAAACGGACATGGGTTCCTGTGGGGAAGCCCTCGGCTTTGCTCGGGTTTCTCTGCGCAGTGTGTTTTCCCTGGGCCTCAGCGTACCCACACTATCTCGTCAGGGCAACACTGCCTGGGACTTGCTCTGCCAGGAGCGAGCTGCCGCGTCTTCCTTTGGGCTGGGAAACCTTGCTTTGGCCAGTGCCAATGCACCGAATTCAGGCCGAAAGAAAAGAGACGAGGAAAGGCCTTCTCTCCCCGGCTGCTTTCCCAGTCTCTTCCTAGAAGCTAAAGCTCTGTCGTTGCTCCCCTGGAAGGAGAGCTGCAGCGCGATGTAGTTTTTCAGAAGAAGCCTTGCGTTTGCGGGAGCAAACGGGGACTGCACTGCGGGGCAAGGGGAAGGAAG
Organism: Loxodonta africana; assembly: GCF_030014295.1. Classification (NCBI taxonomy): domain Eukaryota; kingdom Metazoa; phylum Chordata; class Mammalia; order Proboscidea; family Elephantidae; genus Loxodonta; species Loxodonta africana. The sequence continues at coordinate 4,610 of NW_026975179.1, read as the reverse complement.
GGAAGCTTCTCGCCCTCTGCCTGCCTTTGCTCAGAGGGCTGGGTGAAGTCAGGGAGTTCTCCCTTTCACCGAGAAACGTGCGGGCTGCTGTTGCCTGTGCGCTCTCTTCTTTGGAAAAGAGTCTGCACTTGCACACTTTGCACCGTGGAAAGGCAGCGAGGTCTGCCGAGATTTTGTCCCCAGGCGCTTTGCTCTCCCTGGGCTAAAGCGAGCCTTCACAACAGCTCAACGCTAACACTGCATACGCGTTCCCCTTGCAGAACGGGGCTCTCCCTGGGCCAAAGCGAGCCTTCACAATAGCTGAACGCTAACACTGAATACGTGTTCTCGTTGGAGAACGGGGCTGCCGCCAGGCAGTTCTCGGGGGAAAACGGCCCTTCGCGAAGAGCCGTTTCGCCGAGCTCCCTGCGGGAAAGCGAAAGCAAAGGACGCTTTTCTCCTTCTCACTGCTTTCGTCAGAGGAACGGGGGAAGTCACAGTGTTCTTTCTCTCCCTGAGATACGCACAATCTGATGTTGCCTCCGAGCTCCGTTCTCGGCAAAGAACTGAAACGGACATGGGTTCCTGTGGGGAAGCCCTCGGCTTTGCTCGGGTTTCTCTGCGCAGTGTGTTTTCCCTGGGCCTCAGCGTACCCCCACTATCTCGTCAGGGCAACACTGCCTGGGACTTGCTCTGCCAAGAGCGAGCTGCCGCGTCGTCCTTTGGGCTGGGAAACCTTGCTTTGGCCAGTGCCAATGCACCGAATTCAGGCCGAAAGAAAAGAGACGAGGAAAAGGCCTTCTCTCCCCGGCTGCTTTCCCAGTCTCTTCCTAGAAGCTAAAGCTCTGTCGTTGCTCCCCTGGAAGGAGAGCTGCACCGCGATGTAGTTTTTCAGAAGAAGCCTTGCGTTTGCGAGAGCAAACGGGGACTGCACTGCGGGGCAAGGGGAAGGAAGGGAAGCTTCTCGCCCTCTGCCTGCCTTTGCTCAGAGGGCTGGGTGAAGTCAGGGAGTTCTCCCTTTCACCGAGAAACGTGCGGGCTGCTGTTGCCTGTGCGCTCTCTTCTTTGGAAAAGAGTCTGCACTTGCACACTTTGCACCGTGGAAAGGCAGCGGGGTCTGCCGAGATTTTGTCCCCAGGCGCTTTGCTCTCCCTGGGCTAAAGCGAGCCTTCACAACAGCTCAACGCTAACACTGCATACGCGTTCCCCTTGCAGAAAGGGGCTCTCCCTGGGCCAAAGCGAGCCTTCACAATAGCTGAACGCTAACACTGAATACGTGTTCTCGTTGGAGAACGGGGCTGCCGCCAGGCAGTTCTCGGGGGAAAACGGCCCTTCGCGAAGAGCCGTTTCGCCGAGCTCCCTGCGGGAAAGCGAAAGCAAAGGACGCTTTTCTCCTTCTCACTGCTTTCGTCAGAGGAACGGGGGAAGTCACAGTGTTCTTTCTCTCCCTGAGATACGCACAATCTGATGTTGCCTCCGAGCTCCGTTCTCGGCAAAGAACTGAAACGGACATGGGTTCCTGTGGGGAAGCCCTCGGCTTTGCTCGGGTTTCTCTGCGCAGTGTGTTTTCCCTGGGCCTCAGCGTACCCACACTATCTCGTCAGGGCAACACTGCCTGGGACTTGCTCTGCCAGGAGCGAGCTGCCGCGTCTTCCTTTGGGCTGGGAAACCTTGCTTTGGCCAGTGCCAATGCACCGAATTCAGGCCGAAAGAAAAGAGACGAGGAAAGGCCTTCTCTCCCCGGCTGCTTTCCCAGTCTCTTCCTAGAAGCTAAAGCTCTGTCGTTGCTCCCCTGGAAGGAGAGCTGCAGCGCGATGTAGTTTTTCAGAAGAAGCCTTGCGTTTGCGGGAGCAAACGGGGACTGCACTGCGGGGCAAGGGGAAGGAAGGGAAGCTTCTCGCCCTCTGCCTGCCTTTGCTCAGAGGGCTGGGTGAAGTCAGGGAGTTCTCCCTTTCACCGAGAAACGTGCGGGCTGCTGTTGCCTGTGCGCTCTCTTCTTTGGAAAAGAGTCTGCACTTGCACACTTTGCACCGTGGAAAGGCAGCGAGGTCTGCCGAGATTTTGTCCCCAGGCGCTTTGCTCTCCCTGGGCTAAAGCGAGCCTTCACAACAGCTCAACGCTAACACTGCATACGCGTTCCCCTTGCAGAACGGGGCTCTCCCTGGGCCAAAGCGAGCCTTCACAATAGCTGAACGCTAACACTGAATACGTGTTCTCGTTGGAGAACGGGGCTGCCGCCAGGCAGTTCTCGGGGGAAAACGGCCCTTCGCGAAGAGCCGTTTCGCCGAGCTCCCTGCGGGAAAGCGAAAGCAAAGGACGCTTTTCTCCTTCTCACTGCTTTCGTCAGAGGAACGGGGGAAGTCACAGTGTTCTTTCTCTCCCTGAGATACGCACAATCTGATGTTGCCTCCGAGCTCCGTTCTCGGCAAAGAACTGAAACGGACATGGGTTCCTGTGGGGAAGCCCTCGGCTTTGCTCGGGTTTCTCTGCGCAGTGTGTTTTCCCTGGGCCTCAGCGTACCCCCACTATCTCGTCAGGGCAACACTGCCTGGGACTTGCTCTGCCAAGAGCGAGCTGCCGCGTCGTCCTTTGGGCTGGGAAACCTTGCTTTGGCCAGTGCCAATGCACCGAATTCAGGCCGAAAGAAAAGAGACGAGGAAAAGGCCTTCTCTCCCCGGCTGCTTTCCCAGTCTCTTCCTAGAAGCTAAAGCTCTGTCGTTGCTCCCCTGGAAGGAGAGCTGCACCGCGATGTAGTTTTTCAGAAGAAGCCTTGCGTTTGCGAGAGCAAACGGGGACTGCACTGCGGGGCAAGGGGAAGGAAGGGAAGCTTCTCGCCCTCTGCCTGCCTTTGCTCAGAGGGCTGGGTGAAGTCAGGGAGTTCTCCCTTTCACCGAGAAACGTGCGGGCTGCTGTTGCCTGTGCGCTCTCTTCTTTGGAAAAGAGTCTGCACTTGCACACTTTGCACCGTGGAAAGGCAGCGGGGTCTGCCGAGATTTTGTCCCCAGGCGCTTTGCTCTCCCTGGGCTAAAGCGAGCCTTCACAACAGCTCAACGCTAACACTGCATACGCGTTCCCCTTGCAGAACGGGGCTCTCCCTGGGCCAAAGCGAGCCTTCACAATAGCTGAACGCTAACACTGAATACGTGTTCTCGTTGGAGAACGGGGCTGCCGCCAGGCAGTTCTCGGGGGAAAACGGCCCTTCGCGAAGAGCCGTTTCGCCGAGCTCCCTGCGGGAAAGCGAAAGCAAAGGACGCTTTTCTCCTTCTCACTGCTTTCGTCAGAGGAACGGGGGAAGTCACAGTGTTCTTTCTCTCCCTGAGATACGCACAATCTGATGTTGCCTCCGAGCTCCGTTCTCGGCAAAGAACTGAAACGGACATGGGTTCCTGTGGGGAAGCCCTCGGCTTTGCTCGGGTTTCTCTGCGCAGTGTGTTTTCCCTGGGCCTCAGCGTACCCACACTACCTCGTCAGGGCAACACTGCCTGGGACTTGCTCTGCCAGGAGCGAGCTGCCGCGTCGTCCTTTGGGCTGGGAAACCTTGCTTTGGCCAGTGCCAATGCACCGAATTCAGGCCGAAAGAAAAGAGACGAGGAAAAGGCCTTCTCTCCCCGGCTGCTTTCCCAGTCTCTTCCTAGAAGCGAAAGCTCTGTCGTTGCTCCCCTGGAAGGAGAGCTGCACCGCGATGTAGTTTTTCAGAAGAAGCCTTGCGTTTGCGAGAGCAAACGGGGACTGCACTGCGGGGCAAGGGGAAGAAAGGGAAGCTTCTCGCCCTCTGCCTGCCTTTGCTCAGAGGGCTGGGTGAAGTCAGGGAGTTCTCCCTTTCACCGAGAAACGTGCGGGCTGCTGTTGCCTGTGCGCTCTCTTCTTTGGAAAAGAGTCTGCACTTGCACACTTTGCACCGTGGAAAGGCAGCGGGGTCTGCCGAGATTTTGTCCCCAGGCGCTTTGCTCTCCCTGGGCTAAAGCGAGCCTTCACAACAGCTCAACGCTAACACTGCATACGCGTTCCCCTTGCAGAACGGGGCTCTCCCTGGGCCAAAGCGAGCCTTCACAATAGCTGAACGCTAACACTGAATACGTGTTCTCGTTGGAGAACGGGGCTGCCGCCAGGCAGTTCTCCGGGGGAAAACGGCCCTTCGCGAAGGGCCGTTTCGCCGAGCTCCCTGCGGGAAAGCGAAAGCAAAGGACGCTTTTCTCCTTCTAACTGCTTTCGTCCGAGGAACGGGGGAAGTCACAGTGTTCTTTCTCTCCCTGAGATACGCACAATCTGATGTTGCCTCCGAGCTCCGTTCTCGGCAAAGAACTGAAACGGACATGGGTTCCTGTGGGGAAGCTCTCGGCTTTGCTAGGATTTCTCTGCGCAGTGTGTTTTCCCTGGGCCTCAGCGTACCCACACTACCTCGTCAGGGCAACACTGCCTGGGACTTGCTCTGCCAGGAGCGAGCTGCCGCGTCGTCCTTTGGGCTGGGAAACCTTGCTTTGGCCAGTGCCAATGCACCGAATTCAGGCCGAAAGAAAAGAGACGAGGAAAAGGCCTTCTCTCCCCGGCTGCTTTCCCAGTCTCTTCCTAGAAGCGAAAGCTCTGTCGTTGCTCCCCTGGAAGGAGAGCTGCACCGCGATGTAGTTTTTCAG